>NC_090730.1:53601252-53604275 GCF_036898095.1 Palaemon carinicauda
ATATTTTTGATACATTAATGTCTGGATTCTCTTAACCACCTCGGGATCAGAGCCCCAGGCGAAATCACACAAAGACAAGAGCTTGGCTCCGGCCGGGAATCGAACCCTGGTCGGCTAGCTTGTACAGACAGTGACTAACCCGCTTGGCCACAAAGAAAGATAAAGTCAATGACAATTCTTCTGTACTTATACCTGTCGAATTCAGGTATTTTGTACTTAGATTGAAATCAACCCATCTTCACCATCGTAGCTAATTGGTAGTTTGTTACTTGGCATTCAATTAATGATAAATTTTGCACATTTTTACGTGTTTTTCACATTCAAATAAGCCATATATATTTTTGATACATTAATGTCTGGATTCTCTTAACCAACTCGGGATCAGAGCCCCAGGTGAAATCACACAAAGACAAGAGCTTGGCTCCGGCCGGGAATCGAACCCTGGTCGGCAAGCTTGTACAGACAGTGACTAACCCACTTGGCCACAAAGAAAGATAAAAGTCAATGACAATTCTTCTGTACTTATACCTGTCGAATTCAGGTATTTTGTACTTAGAATTGAAATCAACCCATCTTCACCATCGTAGCTAATTGGTAGTTTGTTACTTGGCATTCAATTAATGATAAATTTTGCACATTTTTACGTGTTTTTCATATTCAAATAAGCCATATATATTTTTGATACATTAATGTCTGGATTCTCTTAACCACCTCGAGGATCAGAGCCCCAGGCGAAATCACACAAAGACAAGAGCTTGGCTCCGGCCGGGAATCGAACCCTGGTCGGGCAAGCTTGTACAGACAGTGACTAACCCACTTGGCCACGAAGAAAGATAAAAGTCAATGACAATTCTTCTGTACTTATACCTGTCGAATTCAGGTATTTTGTACTTAGAATTGAAATCAACCCATCTTCACCATCGTAGCTAATTGGTAGTTTGTTACTTGGCATTCAATTAATGATAAATTTTGCACATTTTTACGTGTTTTTCATATTCAAATAAGCCATATATATTTTTGATACATTAATGTCTGGATTCTCTAACGACCTCGGGATCAGAGCCCAGGCGAAATCACACAAAGACAAGAGCTTGGTTCCGGCCGGGAATCGAACCCTGGTCGGCAAGCTTGTACAGACAGTGACTAACCCACTTGGCCACGAAGAAAGATAAAAGTCAATGACAATTCTCTGTACTTATACCTGTCGAATTCAGGTATTTTGTACTTAGAATTGAAATCAACCCATCTTCACCATCGTAGCTAATTGGTAGTTTGTTACTTAGCATTCAATTAATGATAAATTTTGCACATTTTTACGTGTTATTCATATTCAAATAAGCCATATATATTTTTGATACATTAATGTCTGGATTCTCTTAACGACATCGGGATCAGAGCCCCAGGCGAAATCACACAAAGACAAGAGCTTTGCTCTGGCCGGGAATCGAACCCTGGTCGGCAAGCTTGTACAGACAGTGACTAACCCGCTTGGCCACAAAGAAAGATAAAAGTCAATGACAATTCTTCTGTACTTATACCTGTCGAATTCAGGTATTTTGTACTAAGAATTGAAATCAACCCATCTTCACCATCGTAGCTAATTGGTAGTTTGTTACTTGGCATTCAATTAATGATAAATTTTGCACATTTTTACGTGTTTTTCATATTCAAATAAGCCATATATATTTTTGATACATTAATGTCTGGATTCTCTTAACCACCTCGGGATCAGAGCCCCAGGTGAAATCACACAAAGACAAGAGCTTGGCTCCGGCCGGGAATCGAACCCTGGTCGGCAAGCTTGTACAGACAGTGACTAACCCACTTGGCCACAAAGAAAGATAAAAGTCAATGACAATTCTTCTGTACTTATACCTGTCGAATTCAGGTATTTTGTACTTAGAATTGAAATCAACCCATCTTCACCATCGTAGCTAATTGGTAGTTTGTTACTTGGCATCCAATTAATGGTAAATTTTGCACATTTTTACGTGTTTTTCATATTCAAATAAGCCATATATATTTTTGATACATTAATGTCTGGATTCTCTAACCACCTCGGATCAGAGCCCCAGGCGAAATCACACAAAGACAAGAGCTTGGCTCCGGCCGGGAATCGAACCCTGGTCGGCAAGCTTGTACAGACAGTGACTAACCCACTTGGCCACGAAGAAAGATAAAAGTCAATGACAATTCTTCTGTACTTATACCTGTCGAATTCAGGTATTTTGTACTTAGAATTGAAATCAACCTATTTTCACCATCGTAGCTAATTGGTAGTTTGTTACTTGGCATTCAATTAATGAAAATTTTGCACATTTTTACGTGTTTTTCATATTCAAATAAGCCATATATATTTTTGATACATTAATGTCTGGATTCTCTTAACAACCTCGGGATCAGAGCCCCAGGCGAAATCACACAAAGACAAGAGCTTGGCTCCGGCCGGGAATCGAACCCTGGTCGGCAAGCTTGTACAGACAGTGACTAACCCACTTGGCCACGAAAAAAAGATAAAAGTCAATGACAATTCTTCTGTACTTATACCTGTCGAATTCGGGTATTTTGTACTTAGAATTGAAGTCAACCCATCTTCACTATCGTAGCTAATTGGTAGTTTGTTACTTGGCATTCAATTAATGATAAATTTTGCACATTTTTACGTGTTTTTCATATTCAAATAAGCCATATATATTTTTGATACATTAATGTCTGGATTCTCTTAATGACCTCGGGATCAGAGCCCCAGGCGAAATCACACAAAGTCAAGAGCTTGGCTCCGGCCGGGAATCGAACCCCTGGTCGGCAAGCTTGTACAGACAGTGACTAACCCACTTGGCCACGAAGAAAGATAATAATCAATGACAATTCTTCTGTACTTATACCTGTCGAATTCAGGTATTTTGTATTTAGATTTGAAATCAACCCACCTTCACCATCGTAGCTAATTGGTAGTTTGTTACTTGGCATTCAATTAATGATAAATTTTGCACATTTTTACGTGTTTTTCATATCCAAATAAG
>NC_090730.1:53604775-53607275 GCF_036898095.1 Palaemon carinicauda
GCCTAACATACAAAATGGCTAATGGACAAAACATCTAAAGAGTGATAAAAAAGAGAACTAATATGCATTTCAGGCAAAATATAGTGTGTTTTTCGTAAATATCTCCCATACTAAATACTTGTTCAGAATGGTACTTTGACACAGCACTCGATAGACCTCCCCAAAATTTTTTATACTTTAATCCATCGGCAAATCTCATTAATTAAGGTATTTACTCTTGTCATAATAAAGCCCTAGTCACGTGAATCGGGTAAATAGGTGAAGCAATTCGAATGCGTACACAACCCCGTCCCTCCCCTTTCCTTTCCTCCCTCTGTCTAGACCCTCCTCCTATCCCTCCAGTAACCCCCTCTCCCAGCCTCTCCGGGTGTCGCATACTCTACCTTTTCTGTACCCTCTTATATTGGTTAATAACTTATAGAATTTATATGTTGGGTCCTTGTTATAATTCTTATTGAAACACTCTTGTTAAAAATATGGTGTCATTCTTCTAGAGATTTTGTAGTTTTACGGAAAATTTGATTCTATTCTATGATGCACATTCCACATTTGAACTTCGTCAACTTCTCTGAACTATTCCGAGACATGTAATTTTAAAATATTCAAAGAATTCACTCAGATATCTTCAGTTTAGTGGTCCATTGAAGTAAAAATGTTTGTGAAAAAGATCAGCCACATCCTCTGGAGGAACAAAGGCTTGTGTTTGTTTGATTATGAAAGCATTGTCATTATTCGTTATATGGGTTCTAACTGTAAGATCTTTATTAATCTCGAATGATATATTCAAAAATGCTAAATTAGATCATTTTGTCTGGAAGGCCTATTGCCCATTAGGCATTTTGTATATTAGGCATTTTGTCCTTTAGGCATTATGTCTGTTAGGCATTTTGTCCGTGTTGAGGAATTAGGCATTTTGTCCTTAGACATTCTGTCATTAGGCATTATGTCATTAGGCATTCTGTCCTACTACCATTCTGGGAGGGGTCAACAAAGGGAATGTCCATCAGGATGACATGGCACTCTCACCCAAAATAGATTTTTGGCTTTGCTCAAAATCTGATTTTTGGGCTCAGGCCATGTCGTCCTGTTGGAAGCATCCCAGAGAATCAACATGAAATTACTATTGCAGTGGGTTTGTGTATGTACCTTCTACTCGAATGGATTTCCTTCTCTGGTTTGCTAGACCTGTATGTGAAATTTCAGGTTACTGTCATTTCCACTAGACCTGTAACTGGTTTAGTGCATCCTGGCTTCTGCAGGGAAAGTCTCGTCATCGAAAATAAGGATTCAAGGCTTTAATTTCCGTAGGAACGGAACGTAAAACTTAGAGATTACCTTTCACATACTTTGGAAATCTGTATCCTGATTTCAAGTTGGGACCCCTCTAGGGTTTATTTAAAACTTTAGCATGTTTTATTTGTCTGCAACTGAGATAGCAGCAATAAGACGCAAATACTTTTAGTATTTTTACCTTGCAACTAGATTATCCAAAGTAGTTACAATAAGGTTTAAATCTGATCCAGCATTGAAAACACATCAGTGTCCATATTTTCACTTGTAGAAAAAATAATGTAATTTCATTATCGGAATAATGCCACTTAATGGAGATGTGAAACCATGTCAGACTTACTTGTACAGATTTTGGGAATGCATAAACACTGTGACGCAAACGTTCGCCCGTCACTGGTCTTATTGGTCAACATGCACCTATATGGAACAGTATGTTCCTTAGCACTCGAGGGTAAGTATACCCCAGCACCTGATGCACTGGAAAGTCACCAAGCAGTTCACTGTTCATATCAGCACTAGACAACGAGTTTTATAACACTACCCGCCGCCACCACAAAATGTTTTATTCCATATACTTGCGTCGCATAGTGTTTGTAAAAGACCCTGGAAGATCTTCACCTAGTGTGTGAGCAGAGTATTTCAAAATTCATATGTTGAAAGAAGGCTCAACGAAGGAGCAACTTTCTGTGTTAGATCCCTTAGAGTACAATTTTCATTGTTAAGGTTCGAAGCATAGTGCAAGACTTTGTCCAAAGATCACGTGATGGGCTTTCATGGGGTTGCTGGCTAAAGTCTAGCACATGATTTTGGGATCTTATTAATGATTTTCACTCGAGAGGTCCACTCCAAAAGCGTACTGATGTGGTGTAGCCAGAGTTGACTTACACGAGGTAATTGTAGTGGAAGCCAGGCCTTGTTCGTTTAGGAATATGAAGAAAGCTAGACAGAAATCTCGATATTTCTGTCTGTTCCTTTGATTACACAAAGGACACCCATTTCTTCCATGATGATTCATATGGTCTCCTAGTCGAACTTGACTTATACTCTTTGATGAAGTCAACTTTTTCCATAGAGATTCTAAATATTTTCTTCTCCGCTAGGGCGAGAAAATCATGAGATATAGGTTGTTGGTTCTCAAGGATGAAGCGTAGGCAGTCGACTTCTGGATCAGTTAGGATAATACTGGGTCCGGCAGAGGGAACAGCTTCAG
>NC_090730.1:53619775-53627275 GCF_036898095.1 Palaemon carinicauda
AACATGTCCCCCGGAATGTCTATTCTTATCAGTGGATTGGACAAAGTTTTGTATCTGTTTAGGAACAATATTGCATATCCACCACCATCCCTTTAGGTTACATAATCTTTCCTTTCTGAGGAAAGAATAAACCAAGAATATTTGCTTGTAGTAAGGAACAATCTTAATAACCATTCAAGTTGAAATTATCCATAGTTTTAAGTGTAATGCTAAGTACATTTCTAATAAAATGACGTGGGCGAATAAGACGCAAAGTTCACTAAGAACTAGTTCATTGACAATCAATAAAATATTGGTCAATCGACATTTATAAGAATTATAAAATGTGGATGAACAAACAATTAAGCATAAAGAAAACAGTAAGACAGAAAATATTGTTTCATCTGAAAAGGAAACATATATGCGGCACTTTTGAAATAAAAATATCAATACTGTAGTTACAGTTCATATTACTGTTCAATTACACTAGCGTAACAAACGCTTGGTACATGTGTCCGTATTATGCTTGGTTCACCTTTATCTATGGAACAGTTTATAAGGACACCTCAATGGCCTATCACTTAGTCTGCTGAAACAGTCCGTGGCTACACACCCACCAGTAAATTAATTGTCCCAATTATTTTCACTGTTCCTCGCAGATTTAAACAGCAGGTCTAAGGACACTACTTGCTGTTACCACAGACCTCTTAAGTTCCTCCACTTGCTTTGCATAGTGTCTAAAGAATACCCAGGATGACTTCCAGCCAGTGTATGAGCGAAGATGTTCAAAATCCATATTGTTAAATAAATTTATGGACGAGGCAACTTTTCTGGGATCATGACCTGCAGGTGTACTGTCTGGATCCGCTCTGCGAATAAAATAGGTGATTTTCGCCCTTAGTTGCTTCAGAGATAAATTTGAGCCTGAGGTTTCTCCCCTAAACAGCTCTCCTCCCCTAAAGTCTGAAGTTCTACGAAGATAGACCTTTAGGCACTCCACTGGACATAGAGATGCATCTTCCTTCAGAGGGTAGATTTTCCAGGGACCCCCACCTATTGGTGGGTAGCTCATTCTTGGCGAGAAACGTAGGATCCAGAAAAAGGTTCAGATCTCCCCCATCTAAGAACTGAACATGACCTTCCTCTCTCGAGAGGACAACTATTTCACTAATTCTGGCCCCATTAAGCGAGTGCAAACAGAAATATAACTTTTTGGATCAAATCCTTTAAAGCACACTCATTATTCATCATTGAAGCGAAATGAAGAACTTTATCCAGAGACCATGAAATGGGTTTTGTAGGTGCTGATGGTCTGAGCCTAGCACAGGCCTTCGGAATTTTGTAAAAAATATCAATATAGAGGTCGACATGGAAGGAATATATAATAGGTCTTGTCAAGGCACACTTACACGTCGATATTGTGTTGGCTGCTAAATCTTGTTCATGAAGGTGGATGAAGAACGATAAACAAAAATCTGTCAAGATTTTTTTGTGGTTTCTTCGTCTTGACAAATGACACCCACTTCTTCCATGATGACTCATATTTTCTTCTTGTAGATTTGGACTTATATTCTTCTAAGAAGTCTATACTGTCTCTTGATATCCAGAATGTTTTTCTCACCACTAGGGAGAGAAAATCATGTGATGTATGTTCCAGGTTTTCTGTGACGAAGCGAAGACAGTCGACTTCTGTACTCGCTGAGTCAAAACTGTATCCGGTACCAGGAGAAACTTCAGTCATAGTTCTAATGCCATAGGGAACCAAATGCTGTTCGGCCACTTGTGAGCCACTATTGCCGCTTTCCCCTTGAAGGATCTCAGTTTGTCGAGTAGCTTCTAAAAAAGGTTGGGCAGAGGGAAGAGGTAAATCCTGGACCATTTATTTCAGTCCAGGGACATAGCATCCACTGCTTCCGCTGGAGGGTCCTCATACGGGGACACATAACGATATAACATCTTGTTGTCGTTCGTCGCAAATAGGTCTATCTGCAGTTCCGGGACTTGGCTCGAGATGAAAGAGAACGATCTTGCGTCTAGGGACCATTCTGACTATATCGGTGTGAACCTGGATAGAACGTCCGCAGTCATGTTACGGAATCCTTGAAGGTGAACTGCTGACAGGTGCCATCTCTATTTTTCTGCTAGCCGGAAAATGGCCAACATCACTTGGTTGATTTTAGGTGACCTCGACCCTTGTCGATTCAGGCATCTCACTATCACCTCGCTGTCTAGGACCAATCTTATGTGAGCCGTGTGGCGAGGAGATACTTTCTTCAGTGTAAGAAGTACTGCCATGGCTTCGAGAAAGTTGATATGAAACTTTTAGAACAGGTTGGACCAAGCACCTTGGACTTTCTTCCGGTGAGAATGACCTCCCTATCCCTCCTTTGAAGCGTCTGTATGAATTGTAATGGAGGGGGGAGGTGGCTGAAGAAGTACCGATTTCTTCAGTTACTTAGCTTTGGACCATGGCTTGAGAAGCTTTCTCAAACGAGTTGGTAGTGGTGTGATCAGATCTCTTCGTGCTTTTGATGCATATTTTCTCCAAACTCCAGTTACATCCTTTAGCTGTGCTCTTAGCACAGGATCTGTTATTGAGGCAAACTGTAGAGAGCCCAGCACTCTCTCCTGTTCGCGTCTTGATATCCATTTGGGTTTTAGAAGTCTCTTGACAGATCCTGCTATTTCTTTCCTCTTCTTCACAGGAATGGAAAGTTGGTGTGACTGTAAGTTCCAGTGGATTCCCAACCACTGAAACTTTTGAGATGGAGAAAGTCGATACTTTTTGATGTTGATCTTGAATCCTAGATATTCCAGGAACTAGATCACCTTCTCTGAGGCTTGCAAGCTTTCTGTCCCGGATGCTGGCCACACCAGCCAGTCATCCACGTTGGCCACTACTTGGATTCTCTTTAGGCGTAATTGATGGAAAGCTGCGTTCGCAAGCTTCGTGAAAATCCTTGGGGCTATGTTTAGCCTGAGTGGCAAGGCTCTGAAGGCATAAAGTCTTCTTTGTAGCTTGAACCCTAAGTAGGAGGAGAGGTAACGATTTATTGGAATATGCCAATAAGCATCTGACAAGTCTATAGATATGGCATATGCCCGTTTGGGCAGTAGGGTCCTTATGTGTTTAAGCGTCAGCATCCTGAATTTGTAGTTCACTATGAACTCTTTGCGTGGCGACAAGTCCAGAATGACTCTGAGTTTTTCTGAGTCTTTCTTTGGAACAAAAAAAACAGCCTTCCTTGTAACTTGATGGACTTTACCCTTCGGATTACTCTTTTCTCTAAGAGTTCTCAAACATATTCTTCCAGAACGGGGGTTGAGTGTTGGAAGAATTGTGGGAACGGAGGTGGAGTGCTGTACCAGCTCCAACTTAGTCCATTCTTCATTAGGATGTGGGCCCAGGGATCGAAGGTCCAGCGATCCCAAAATAGACGAAGTCTCCCTCCTACCTGAATCATCTCACTTCTGCTGTTGTGGACCTGAGGCCTTGCCTCCTTGACCGTGTGCTCCCATGAATCCCCTCCAACTTGAGGGGCATCTAGAGGAACCTCTGGCTGCTCCTCTAGCTCTTGGACGAAAGGTCGTTGTCTGCCCTTCGAAGGCTGGGTTAAACGCAGGCGACTAAGTCATCAATGTTTGAAGTACCAACTGGTATGTGGTTGGAGGTTGTGCCACCAACTGAGGCACCGCGGTCGCTGGAAGTTGTTGCTGCTGCTGTCTGTAAGGCTTAGCTGGCCGAGAGGATAGCATAGGCTTCTTTGTCTTTCTCTTAGGTTGGGGACCCTCATCCGAGGAAGACTTACTCTTAAGAGTTAGGCCCCACTTCTGGAGAAGGTTCCTATTCTCCGTGGCGGCCTTATCCACTACATCTTTGACCACTTCATTAGGGAATATTTTCTTACCCCATATACAAGAGGAAATAAATTTCCTAGATTCGTGCCTCACTGCAGTCGAGGCGAACATGAACTCTCTACAAGCTCCCCTAGCTTTGATAAAACTATAGAGATCCTTAGTCACTGTGGCCAGATGGATTTTGGTCACTACCAACAACATGTCCTGGTTCTTGGGGTCACTTGCCATCGTCTCCAGAGTCGTCTGTAAGGACATCGATGCTGCAAGTCTCTCTATTGTCTCTTGCTCCCTACGCAAGAGAAAATCAGACAGCTTTGGAAGGTCGCCACCGAACTGATGTCCGGCAATATCGGCCTCCTACTTCCCGACTGAGAAGATAAGGTGATCGTCCTTTCAGTCCTTCTGGTCCATGGGCAAGTTCAGGAACAACGGCCTACACTCATCCAAAGAGAGGCATGGTTTCCCTCCCTCCACTGCCTGTAAGGCAGCCTTATATCCCTTTTCCATAAAGGGAAAGGCTCTGGTAGGAGAAGCCACAAAGGAGGGATGCTTCTAACTCAAAGTTGGTATCTTTGAGTTTGTGAAGCCCCTTCATTTCATAGAGCTCGTTAGTAAGGCCTGTGCCTTACTATGGTCAAACACTATGACCTCTTTCGGCTCCGTCTCCTCCTTTGAGGTTGGCTTCTTCTTAAGACGGACATAGCAGTCCGGGTAAGACTTATCTGATATGATAATCTTCCCAGTTGTCATAGGCGTGAGTTTGGCATACCTCTCAGGATTGGCATCTGATCACATAGGAAGATCCTTCACGTTGAGCTTCTTCTGGGGCCCACGTGATGCTGCAAGTCTCCGCATCTCTAACTTCATTGCAGCTTCCTTCACATCATTCTTTTTCTGCATCTATTGAATCATTTCAATGATGGAAGGAAGAGTCCTTCCCAGATCATCTGGGATAACAGACGATGTTGAAGGAATAGGTTCTGGGGCCTGAACCGATGTGGTTGAGAGCTCGTCGATTTCTTCCTCCTCAGTATCAGGAGCCTGGGTCAGCTCCTCTTCCTGGCCTTCTGCTAGAAGGTCCTTTTCGGTGTACTCGGATACCTCAGACATCCTATCGTCCAGTTGGATGTCTTGTAGGGCGTCTGAGTCTTCCGAATAAACCTGAATCTGAATAGTTGGGATCTCCGTGTGAGGCTGAGGAATTACAGCATCCGCAGATGCCTTAGGAAAAAGATAGGCCCTCCTCTTCTCCCTTGGAAGGTAGTAGCCTGAAGTATTCTTTTGAAAACCCCTCTCCCAGGTTCGTAACTTTTCCCTAGCGCGTCCCTTGACTTCGCCGACTTACGGGTGGCAAATGCCTTGGTAATCAGGTTATAACATATGGTACATACCTGAGGGTCCCAATCCCGGAGATCACCTTTGGAGACTGCGCCAGCTGCGTGCCTCCTACACAATTGATGTCCACAGAAGTTCTTGCAGCGGACATTACAGAACATGCTCTCACACTTTGGATGTTCCTCCTGCAAGAGAAGAAATTCCATGAGTATCAAGTGAAGACATATCACTGGATAACTTATGAATAATGTATATATATATATATATATATATATATATATATATATATATATATATATATATATATATATATATATATATATATATATATATATATATATATATATATATATATATATATATATATATATATATATATATATATATATATATATATATATAGCGTATAACTGTTAAGCTAGAAAGGAAAGAAGAAAAGACACATACTTGTATTTCCTGCCCAGCCAATTGTTGTAACCTTCCAGATATTAAAACTTTAAGGTTAAGTCTCATTCTAGAATAACCTTCATTATATTTTCCAAAGGAAATTATATGTAGCTCACACCATGGTAAGAGTTTTAATATACTGGATAACTAATAAAGAAAGAGCTCACTTTCTCTATCCTGTACAGTCTCAACAAAAGGCATTACAAGGCAACACCAAGTACGTTGGAAAATCTTTAGTGTTACAATATACTCTATACTATATTTTTCTCTGTGCAGTATGTACTATATTGTGAAAATACTGGCTACTGTATATATTATAATGCCTGCCAGCCGGCATGTGCCGGTCTGTACTGGCCAGTGCCGGCCGACACGTACCTTAGTCTAGTTCCAAGGTATACTACCTTCAGACTACTGGGCGGCAGATCACTGGTTCAGCACTGTCTGCCAGCCGGCAAATGAAAAAAAACAGCATCCGGCTGCCGGCCACTACTTGTAGCGGCCGGCAAATCTTATGGTGTGCTGCTGTTGCCGACCGGCAATGGTAGGTGATACTTATGCCGGCCGGCAGTAAAACAGAACTAGAGAGCTTCCACCCGCCCGGCTGCCAGCCGCCAAGCCGGCAGCCGTGCTAGGAGTACAATACACTAATAAGAGAAACAACGTGGATGTAAGGATATAAGGCGGCATTGCCTTACAGTTTTCCATCCAGAAAGAGTGAACATAAGGAAGGGGAGAATGTAATATTCAGGCTTCCTTCTATCCATTGCTTGCCGGGCTCTACCGACAGACATGGATGGTAGACCAAAGGAGGTCTGGGGAACACTCTAGAGAAGTTAGACCTCTGCCGGCTGGCAGAGGACTGAGCCAGTCCCACATCCTAACCTACTCTAGGTATAGATGTAGAACGATGGCCAAGAGCTGTAATAGCTAGGCTATTACTAAGGATAGAGGGGGGAAAGGGGAAGAGGGTCCTGCAGACTCTGTTCTAGTATGAGATTGACCCCAGAGGCTAAGAAAGCTCATCCTATCCTAGGGTTTATCTATACTTTCTACCTTTCTCAAAACCAAAACAAAGTTTGATGTTGCTATTCACTAGGAAATGGAGAATCCTATCCTCCAATCCGAAAGAAACAACACTGGACTAGTCTGCTAGATCACTAGAAGAAGGAATCATTTCGTACAGATACCTTCGGATATGGTCTAGGGAGGCTAAGCCTCCTATGTCTGTGCCTAACCTAGCATAGGAATCTCATTCTCTAAGCCAAGCAGATACACAACCCTAGAGTAATTACTCTGATGTTCGGGTCAAACCTGAAACCAGTCACTCTGGTTACAGGATTAGGGCAGAAACCTCCTAGTATAGTTATACCTGGATATTATTAAGTTAAAACCACTAGGAATAAGCCTAAGGCTTAGTCAGAGGGAAAAGGGATTAAACTTAGTCTCCAGGGGAGAATAGAACAAGCGGGGAAGTGTGTGAAAGGCTACTAGTCTAGGCGCGGTGAGAATCGATTACCTAAATCTCCAAAACTCTCTCGTATACAACCTTGGAAGATATTTATTCAGCAATATCTTATATGTATAAAAATGCCTATAGCTTCAATAAATTTAAAACACTCGGAAATCCACATATCAAGTATGAAAGTATTTGGGCCAAATGCCTAGGCTACGAAGTTTAGCGTAGGCCAGGATCGGTTACCTTAGTCGTCGGAACTGAATATACTAACGGCATCATATAAAAGAATTCTTATCATAAAGCTAAATAACTAGATTTATTAAATCATATATACCGGGAACATCGCTCTGGCTAAATAAATGTCTTATGCATAGAGAGCGACAGCGTCCAGGATGCCTCCAGTAGGCAACAGCTCTTGTTTATGT
>NC_090730.1:53632275-53685393 GCF_036898095.1 Palaemon carinicauda
TGGAATTGACTAAGGCCATTGCCGGCCGGCTGAGATGCTGGCCGGCAAGGGTCTTATGTTTTCGAGTGCTGCCCGGACATCTCTTGGTCCCTCATCCATGCCTGCCGACAGAGGCGGACGGCATTGGTCAAGGAAGCCTGAATTAAGTTTCTCCCCTTCCTTATATGCACTCTTTCGGTTGCCGGGCTTTGGGGGTCGTGTACACTCTTATCCCGGCATCCATTCTTTTTTCTTCTAGTGCTGTACCTGTCCCGACAGCCGGCCTATGAGGCCGGCTGCCGGCCTATGAGGCCGGCAGCCGGGCAGGGGTAGTCTTCTGGTTCTTTTGCTGCCGGCTGGCATCGGTCTCGTACCTTTGCCGGCCGGCTTATGTCAGTCCTTGTCTGCCGGTCACCAAGAGTGTGGCCGGCAGCTGGGTACTACCTTGTGTAGTTGCTGGCCGGCAATCATTGCCGGCCAACACTGGCTGTTGCTGGCCGGCAGCTGCTGCCGCCGGCACAGGCATTTGAACCAGAGGGCTGCCGCCCTATAGCTGTTAAGTAGTATACTTTAAAGCTAATTGTGGTGTGTGCCGGCCGGCAAAGGCAGGCCGGCACACATCCTCCTATACTGTACTAGTATTCTTCTGTATAGCATATACAGTAAGAAGAAAACTATAGTAAAAGTTTAGGTACAGCACTGTATCTTCTAACACTATTGTGTTTTCTTACACAGCCCTTTGCTGTTGCCCTCAGACAGGAAGCAGAGTTCTTCCCCGTCTATTATCCAGGATTTTAAAATCATTGCCTAGGTGTGAGCTCCACCTGTTTCCTATGGAAACCTTGCATTGGTTACTCTAGTAGAGATAAACCAATTTTTTGATTTTATTATCTGGAAGGCTGCAACAATGGGTTGTGAGGGAAACACAAGTGTGTGTCTTTCATTTATGAATTGTTATGCTATACTATGCATATCCAGTGATACATAGTTCACTTGATACTCATGGAATTTCTTCTCTTTACAGAAGGACACTCCGAAGTGGGGAAGTGCTTTCTGCAATGTCAGCAGCAAGAACCTCTGCGGACATGAGTTTTGTAGGAGACACGCAGCATACGCTGTCTCCAAGGATGATCTCCGGTATTGGGACCCTCAGGTATGTACTGTGTGCACTAACCTGATTAATGACACATTTAAATAGCTAGGAAGAAGCTTCGTACCAGGGTAAGGGGCTTCCAAAAGTACACTTCTGGCCCTTATCTTCCAAGTGAGAAGATGAGGGCGTATCTTTTCCCTAAGGCATCAGCTGAGGCAGTGATTCCCCAGCCTCAAGAGGAGATCCCCTATGTTCAGATCCAGGTGGATGCTGAAGTCGCGGTCGCGATGCAAGACATCTAGCTAAATGACAGGATATCTGATGTGGACGGGTGTCAGGAGGAAGACCTCCTTGCAGAAGCCCAGGATGAAGTTCAAGTCCCTCTACATCGGCCGGTCTCCCAGTAGAGCTGGGACAGGCCCTCTCTTCTATTGTTGGAATGATCCAACAAATGCAGAAGGAGAATCAGGAGAAGGCGGCTGCAATGGAACTGCGAATGCAGTGCCTTGCAGAATCACATGGGCCCCAGAAAAGCTCAATGTGAAAGACCTTCCTTTGTGCTCGGATGCTAACCCATGGAGGTATGCTGAGCACATGTCGATGACGACTGGAAAGATCGTCATCTCGGATATGCTGGGCTCAGTTCCCCTGGAGGGTGGAATTCTGGCCCAGCAAGGCACCATATCCGGACTGTTATGTCCGGCTGAGGAAGGAACTAGCTTCAAAGGAGGAGGCAGAGCCGAAGGAGGTCATAGTGATGACCATGCTAAGGCTCAAGCTCTACTTTCATCTTCGATGAAAGAGAGGGGCTTCTCTAACTCAAAGGTAGCTGCATTGAATAGGAAGCTCCCTTCCTTTGTGTCCTCGCCTACTAGAGCCTTCCCCCTTTTTACAGAAAGGGTTTCTGGCTGTACTAAAAGCAATCGAGGCCGGCAAGTCTTGCCCCTCCCTAGAGGAGTGTAAACCCTTGTCGCTGGCCCTGCCTATGGACCACAAAGATTGGAAGGACGTCCATCTTACGTTCTAAGTGGAAAGTTGGAGGCTGATATTGCCGGACGTCAGTTCGGCAAGGACCCCCCTAAGCTGTCTGACTTTCTTTTGCGAAGTGAGCTCGATACAAAAGAAAGACTGACTGCCTCAATGTCTCTTCAGACTACTCTCGAGACGATGGCAAGTGACCCCAAGGTCCATGAAATGTTCATGGTAGTGGCCAAGCCTCATCTGGCCACAGTGACGAAGGACCTTTATGGCTTCGTCAAGGCAAGGAGAGCTGGTAGGGAGTTCGTGTTTACCTCGGCTACAGTGAGGCACGAGCTAAAGAAACTAATCTCCTCCAACATTTGGGGAAAAGACCTTTTTCCCTACCGACTTGGTCAAAGAAGTTTTTGATAAAGCCACCTTGGAGAATAGAAACCTTCTCCAGAAGTGGGACCTGGCTATCAAAAGAAAGTCTTCCCCGGATGAGGGTCCTCAACCAAAGAGGAAGACTATGAGGACTAGGCTACCGTCTCGGCCAGCCAAGCCTCTTAGACAGCAACAGCAACTGCAATTGCCATTGCCCCCAGTGCCCCAGATCGTGGCACAAACCCCGACCACCTTTCAGTGGGTACCCCAGGCCGTGTCGACACAGTCCACGGCATTCACCCCAGCGTTCGAAGGGCAGTCTACTTCCTTCCGAGCAAAGCCTAGAGGAGCAGCCAGAGGCTCGTCTAGACGCTCCTCAAGGGGAAGGGGATTTAGGGGTGGTCGTGGTCAGGAAGGCAAGACCTCAGGACAACAGTCCAAGTGAGGTGATACCGGTAGGAGGGAGACTTCTGAAATTTCGGGATCGGTGGACCTTCGATCCCTGGGCCCACAGCCTACTCAAGAATGGATTGGGCGGGAGCTGGTACAGCACTCCACCCCCGTACCTTCGGTTTTTTCCAACACTCCACCCCCGTTATGGAGGACTACGTTCAAGAACGGTTGGAGAAAAAGGGTGAAGCCCATCAATTTCTAAGGGAGGCTGTTTTGTGTTCCCAAGAAAGACTCGGAAAAGCTCAGAGTCATTCTGGACTTGTCGCCACTTAACAAGTTCAAAGTGAATTACAAATTCAAAATGCTAACACTGCAACACATAAGGACCTTACTGCCCAAGAGGGCATATTCCGTCTCTATAGACTTGTCAGATGCCTACTGGCACATTCCAATTAGCCATCGACTCTCCCCCTACCTAGGGTTCAGGCTACAGCGAAGACTACACGCCTTCGGAGCCATGCCATTCGGGCTAAACATAGCCCCAAGGATTTTTACGAAGCTTGCGAGCGTAGCTCTCAAACAATTTCGCCTAAAGGGAATTCAGGTAGTAGCCTACCTGGACGACTGGTTGGTGTGGGCAGCATCCGAGACAGAATGCTTGCAAGCTTCCAGTCAGTGATCCAGTTCCTAGAGTACCTAGGCTTCAAGATCAACAGAAAAAGTCTCGACTTTCTCCATCTCAAAAGTTCCAGTGGCTAAGATCCACTGGGACCTTTTGTCACACCGTTTCTCCACCCCAGCGAAGAAAAGGAAGGAGATAGCGGGTTCTGTCAAGAGACTTCAAGATTCCGAAAGGATATCAAGACACGAGCAGGAGAGAGTACTGCGCTCTCTCCAGTTTGCTTCGGTGACAGACCCAGTGCTAGAGCACAGCTAAAGGATGCAATCGGAGTTTGGAGAAGTTATGCATCAAACGCGTGAAGAGATCTGAGAAGACCAGCCGCTTCGGCTAAGTACTCTTCTCAGGCCTTGGTCCCAAGCCAGACATCTAAAGATGTCAGGTTCTTCTTCAGCCACCTCCCCCGTCGGTGACGATTCACTCAGACGCCTCAAAGGAGGGATGGGGAGGTCACTCTCATCGGAAAAAAGTCCAGGGGACTTGGTCCAGGCTATTCAAGACCTTTCTCATAAAACTTTCTAGAAGCTAGGGCAGTGCTCCTTACCTTAAAGAAAGTCTCCCCGTGTCATTCGTTCCACAGAAAGTGGTAATAGACAGCGAGGTAGTTGTAAGATACTTGAATCGACAAGGATCGAGGTCACCACCTCTCAACCAGGTGATGTTGGCCGTCTTCCGATTGGCGGAAAAGAAGAAGTGGTACCTGTCGGCAGTTCACCTTCAAGGAGTCCGCAATGTGACAGCGGACGCTCTATCCAGGTTCACACCGATAGAGTCGGAATGGTCCTTAGACGCAGGATCATTCTCCTTCATTCTGAATCAGTCCCAGAACTGCAGATAGACCTCTTTGCGACGAAAGACAACAAGAAGTTGCCCCTGTACGTGCCCCGTATGAGGACCCCTTAGCGGAAGCAGTGGACGCGATGTCCCTCGACTGGAACAGATGGTCCAAGATTTATCTGTTCCCTCCTCACAACCTTCTGTTGAGGGTCCTCAACAAACTGAGATCCTTCAAAGGGTAGCGGCAATAGTGGCCCACAAGTGGCCGAACAGCGTGTGGTTCCTCCTGGCATTGGAACTGTAGCTGAAGTTTGTACCACTACCAGATCCAGTTCTGACCCAGCGAGTCCAGAAGTCAACTGTCTGCGCTTCATTACAGAAAACCCGGACCCTGCAGGTCATGTTTTTCTCTCCCTAGCGGTGAGAAAGCGTTTCGGGATTTCGAAAGCCAGTATAGACTTCCTTGAGGAATATAAATGCAAATCTACTAGAAGGCAATATGAGTCATCTTGGAGAAAATGGGTGGCCTTTTGTCAAGGCGAAGATTCCGCAGGAGATCTTGACAGACTTCTGCTTATCCTTTTTCCCCACCTCCATGGTCAAGGGTTGGCAGCGAACACGATTTCAGCGTGTGAGTCTGCTTTGACAAGACCCATTCTATATGCCTTCCAGGTCGACCTAGGTAACGAGATCTTTAATAAAGTCCCGAAAGCCTGTGCTAGGCTCAGACCTTCAGCACCTCCAAAGCCCATTTCATGGTCTTTAGACAAGTTCTTCATTTCGCTTCTCTGTTGAGCAATGAAGAATGTGCGTTAAAGGATTTGACACAAAAAGTTATTTTCCTAATTTGCACTCGCGTCCGGGGCCAGGGTTAGTGAAATTGTAGCCTCTCGAGAGAGGCAGGTCGTGTTCAGTTCCTGGATGGGGAAGAACTGAACCTGTTTCCGGATCCTACGTTTCTCGCCAAGAATGAGTTACCCACCAACAGGTGGGGTCCCTGGAGAATCTGCCCTCTGAAAGAAGATGCATCTCTATGTCCAGTAGAATGCCTAAAGGTCTATCTTCATAGAACTTCAGACTTCAAGGGTGGTCAACTATTCAGGGGAGAAACATCAGGCTCAAATTTATCTCTGAATCAACTCAGAGCAAAAATCACATATTTTATTCGCAGAGCGGATCCTGACAATACACCCGCAGGTCACGATCCGAGGAAAGTTGCCTCATTCTTAAATTTCTTTAATTGCATGGATTTTGAACATCTCCGTTCATACACTGGCTGGAAGTCTTCCAGAGTGTTCTTTCGCCACTATGCGAAGCAAGTAGAGGAACTAAAAGAGATCTGTGGTAGCAGTGGGTCGCGGTGTTAACCCTACTGTTTAACTCTGCGAGGAACAGTGGTCTTAATTGGGACGATTAATTCCAGGGTGAGTGTGTAGTTACATACTGTACTACAAACTAAGTGAGGGCACTGTGTTGCCCATCCAGACTGTTCCACTTCCGAAGGTGAACCTAGCATAAGTGCAGACATGTGTGCCGAGCGTTTCTAACGCTAATGTCATTGATTTGTAATACAGGCTTTTATGACTTTGATACCTCGGTATCTTAAAAGTGGCATCTAATGTTTTTCTTTCAGACAAACAAGCCCTGTTTACTATCATACTTATGCTTAAAGTTTTGGGTTATCCTCTTCTTATACATATATGTATAATTGTGGTTAACCTGTCTGTTTATTGTCTGTCAATAAGCTTGTTCTTGAGAACCTTGCGTCTCCTTCACCTGTGTCAATTTATTGGTATAATTGAGCATTCATTCTATGTACCTTATCTGGGATAATTCTAATAGAATTGTTCCTTTATGCAAGCTAGGTTGCATTGGTTTTCCTCCTATGCGGATATAAAACCTTTGGCCAATACAAGTATTGTGCGGAAAACTGGTCGATATTTCATATTGACGCAGTGGTCCTTTACAAACTATGCTTTACTTAATATAGGGCGAGACCACTATATTAGCTTGCCTGATATTCATACATAGATATATGTACTCTTCGAGACTTTCCAGAGTCTAGTAGGACTCTTCCCTGTAGGGGGCAGGAAGCTCTAACATAGTTTATAGTTAGTTGAAAAGATGTATAACGGTAACATCTTAGGTCTCTAGGTCTAGTCGACCGGGAATAAATATCTCCGGGGAGTACGGCACGTTCTGAGAATCCACAGATACAGTAATGCTCTGGTACACTTCCATCAGGACGACATGGCTTGAGCCCAAAAAACGGATTTTGAGCGAAGCGAAAAATCTATTTTTGGGTGAGATAGCCATGTCGTCCTGATGGACCGGCCCTTGCCTTTCTAAGAAAGGGCTGTAGGACCCCTCCCTACATACAGTATCTGTAGCACCTCGTGTACGCTACAAGGAATACAGATGGCGCCAGGATTGGCGCCAGGCACGCATACGAATCGGGGGATTGGGAGGCCTTGGGAGCGGCTCCCCCCTTTTTCTTCCCGAATTCGTATCTCGTCAATCTCCCTCTTACGAGACGAATCTCTATTTAGGTAGTAGATTGCCATGTGACGTGTCTAGAATACGTCCTCTGATATGTCGCGATATCCCTTTCACGAGGGATACTCGCTCCAGGAGTTAGAATTCTGGTACCTTAAGGTAAATTCTCTGGGAATATCGCCGTAGTTGTAATATACCCTAGGAAGCTACCCTATAGGAACTTCCATCAGGACGACATGGCTATCTCACCCAAAAATAGATTTTTCGCTTCGCTCAAAATCCGTTATATATATTTATATATATATATGAATAGATATATAGATAGATATATGTATATGTATATATATATATATATATATATATATATATATATATATATATATTTATATATATATATATATATATATATATATATATATATATATATATATATATATATATATATATATATATATATATATATATATATATGTGTGTGTGTATATACATATATATATATATATATATATATATATATATATATATATATATATATATATATATATATATATATATATATATATATATATATATATATATGTATATATATATATATTTATATATATATATATATATATATATATATATGCATATATATATATATATATATATATATATATATATATATATATATATATATATATATATATATATATATATATATATATATATATATATATATATATATATACAGTATATACATATATATAGGTAGTCTCGTACTGATTTTGATCTCATATATGATGAAATGATATTTTATACTAGGCATTGAAGAGTAATTACTCTTACTTGTGACATGTAATTTGTTAAAAATAATATATGGGATTTTCCTTAAATATAAAACTATATATTCCGTTTTTTTTTTTTTTTTTTTTTTTTTTTCAGTACAGTAGTATAATTGTGCATAGAAATTACCTTCACTTTTCAATTTACTGTATTCTTGTACAGTAAGTATTGGAGTCAGATTACATCAACCATTCAATTTACTCTATGCATGTACTTTAATCAGCAAAATCAAATTTCATGTTACAGAGACTGCGAAAATTATTCATATATCTTGGAATATCTATAATAAAAAAAAAAGTAATAAGTGCATATTTTTCCTTTCCCTATTACGAGATAGACTAATATTATGGAAATAGAGCGACGTGGTCTACCTCAGATGATTTTATAATCTCAAACATACTTCATAATGTGAAATAAATCCAAAATACATTTCTGAGGTATCCCTAATAATAATTGCCAAATATATATCTGCGAATATATTTTATAACGATAATGAATTACAGACTTATATCCCAGGCAGTAAATTGGAGAGTCGTGAATTTTATCTTTTTCTTTTTATCTCCCTTATTTCTTCTAACTTCTGGAGTTGAATCTCTTAATCTCACTTTCCTCATTTGCACCGGAGCCTCTATTCATCTCTCTGGAATTAATTTATTTTACGTCGTTTTCCTCTTATCTGCGAGTGGAAGCATTTCTCTTATTGAGACTCGGTTCCTTTTTTTTTTATTGTGTTTTTGTTAGATTGTTCGTAGTCCTGCTTATGTTTATTAAAGTTCATAAAATCTATTAATGTTTGTATTTCTTCCATAGTAATATATAATGAGGACATTAACATCCACGAAAGTTTTGAACAATATTAAAAAAAAACTGATCTTGAAAAGAAATATATACAAAAGAATAGCTACTTTTTCCATAAAGGTAAGCCATTTTCACTTCTTGAATTCCTGTCAATATGGAAAAAGTTGAGTAAATCGATAAATAAGGCATAATAAAAACATGGTTGATGATGAGGGAATAAAACTACAATAGTTATATATAAATTTATATTCTTCCGAATTTTTTAAAAAACAAAAATATTCAAAATTATTTGGAAATGTGTGTTTTTTTTTATTATTATTATAGTTTAGGATAATATGGAACACTATAAGTTTAATATCCACCATTTAGACACTATGAGTTTACGTTTGGCATAAATTGGGGGATTATAGATAAGCAATATCGCTGACATTATTGTTCGGTATTTTACTTTTGGATAACGAATATATTTCTACAACATTCAAAGGACAATATAAAAAATAAATTTTTTTGAAATTTTATTTTGTAACCAATTTACACAGCAGGATTTCCTCCATTCCAGTATGTGAAGAATACCTCAGTTTTTTTTTTTTTTTTTTTTTTTTTTTTTTTTTTTTTTTTTTTTTTTTATTCATTCATTCAGTCCCATAGCTTAAGCTGAACATTCTTTCTTGGATAAACACCCCGTAAGAAAAATTACATCGTTAGTTGAACATGTGAATTTCATTTTATGTTCCTCAATGCGGTACTCAGACACATGAGTAAACTCCCAAAATAAACTACTTAAATTCACTGGCACAGGCGAACCTCGATTCATGTCCATGCAAATGCAAGGACAGTATGTTGCCAGTACACTAGCTTATTGTTTCATTAGTAAAATGATTATTGTATTGACAGTATTATAATTCTCAAAGCCATTACGATATATTTTTCCTAAACTATTATTGGGGTTAGCTTTATGATTCTAATAGCATATTTTAACACCATTTAAAAATACGAATAATGACACCCTCAAGAGCAGGAGCATATGAACTAACTATATAGGTATAAGTGGTTCTAACCAAAATCTACAACTATCACTTGCCTCATCGGTTACCTGTTTTTTTTTTTTTTCTCAGTGTTTCAAACGCAAATATATGGCCTGTAAATGTATGATATGAACAATAGCGTTTCCTTTTTTTTTTTTTTTCCTTTTTTTGTGGGGAGGGGGGGGGGGGCACCCGTCGCCCAATGTTGGAGAGAAAATGTATGCGGGAGCGACGCAGAGAGCATAACCTGTATTTTTTTTTTTTTTTTTTTTTTTTTTTTTTTTTTTTTTTTTTTTTTTGTCACACTGACTAGGGTGTGATTCTCACTACTGGTCAGTAGCCCTCCAATCTCAATATAGTTATGGTCCCCTCGCTCTCCGTTCTTTCTACAGCTATGGTTTGGTCATGATCTGCTCTCGCTACACTCACGGTCCGGTCAAATATTCTTACTTGGTTTTAAAGAAAACCATTCACACTGGCGCTACGGTCCGCTCTCGCTCCAGTCTAAATATGGTTACTTTGCTTTCAAAAGGTATTTTGATCGGAGCGAGAGCGTACTAGACCGTAAAGGTAGAGCAAGTGCGAACAAATTCCCCGTTGCCTTGTTTCTTCTGTATGGTATTGCTTATCCCAAGTGAAATGACAGCCTTATAAATACTTGGAATATTAATCATTCATTGGTGTTGTTAATTACCCCATATCAACGTCGTCAGTCTTCTCTATGGTATTGGTTATCCCGATTGATATGACATTTTCATACATACATGGCATAATATCTATTCATTAGTGGTGTTAATTATCCCATATCAACTTCGTCGATTCTTCTTGGTGGGATGTAATGATACATTGATATGCTTAAATTATATTCAATGAAATTATGATTACATTGCTCCTCGGCTCTTAATCTTGTCTCAACAACTTCTTACTCTCGAGTGAGAATATGTAAACAAAACTCGTACACATACACAGAAACAGACAAAATTGAGCACCACTCTATAAAAAATCGAATCCTACTGCAATACGAAAGTAAGAAGAACCACGTTCTAACTTTAGCACAATTAATAAATGATTAAATACTTCATACACTTATGAACTGTTCCGGAACACGTTCTAACAATGCAAAACCGACCAATCATTACTCTTAATACCCGAAGCGTATAAATAATTACGGTACAAAATACTTAACAATTTTCTTTTTGAGTTGAGCTTCTGCCTTCATGAAAGGAAATAGTTCTACTTTTGTCGTATGATATGACGGATAATTAAAAGAAATTAACAAAATGGGATAATGAAGGAGATATATAAATAAATAAAGTTTTCTTTTTATTTATCCCTTGTATATGGTAAAAAAGCAAAGCTAGCATAAAGAAGTGCAATAAATGAAAAAAATGCCAATTAAAAATTTTGCTAAATGAACGGTTTCAGAAGAAACGTTGATAGAATTAGCTAGAAGCAACTCAGCCCTGTATGACTAACTTCGTTGTGCTATAGTGCTAATCAAGGTGGATTTATAGTGTGCTTTTATAAAACTTTGTTTAAATGCGGTGAAAAGAGGAAACTGGGTTGTAGTAAGCTGTTCATATAGTTATGCTTGTTTACTCATATTTTTTATATTTTGGCGAAGAGCTAAGTACACACACACACACACACACACACACACACACACACACACACATATATATATATATATATATATATATATATATATATATATATATATATATATATATATATATATATATATATATATATATATATATATATATATATATATCAATTCATTAGAGACGAACTTCCAGTCCATTAAATTTCTTAGGCTACATCAGTGGACAAAGTCGGAAGTTTTAGCAGCCTTTAGATCACAGAATATTTCTTGCACTCTTGGTGCTTTCCTATTTCCTGCAGAGGAGACCTTTGTGTTGGCAACCCTGGATACGTCCATGCTGTCAGAGACGAGACGTCAGCTAATTAGAGTTGCCCTAAAGCAAGGAAATCCTTGACCATGATGAAAAAGCATGGTCACTACTCCTCGCCCACTTCGTCTCTTCCTGGGTGTACTCAAGTTCTATATACAGTATGTAAGGTTAGTGAACGCGCTGATTATACTTTAAAGGTCTTGGTTAGTGACGTCAGTCCCACCAAGCCCAGGATTGTTAATCCTGGCCAAGCCAAAGGTTGTATTCATACTAATACAGTAGGTAATGGCTACGACTTGCTGACTGCGTCTATGTGGACAAGATCCACTTATTGTATTAGTCCTGGGATAGTGTTTTTTTTCACTTTTCAGAGTGTTTTCTTACAAAAATGCCCAGCAATTGTTCAGTCTTTGGATGTTCTAAGAAAAAAGTGAAAACAAAAGGTTCACACATCAAGTATTTCACTTTTTCAAAAGATGATAATTTTTGAGTGCAGTGGAAACAAGCATGTCGCCGAGCTGATAAAATGAATCTTGAAAATGCTGTGATTTGTTCTGTTCATTTTACAAACACTGATTTCGTGGATGATATGAAGTCTCGTTTTCGGCAAATTGAAAGTCCCAAAAGTATGAGACTTTTGAAGAAAGATGCTGTTCCTTGTCTTTTTCTTTATGGAGGGAAGTTTTGTTACAAATCATTCTGCACTGCTTCGCAATGAAACCATATAATGATTAAATGACGAAAAATTAATTAAGATTCATGATTACTATTGTGAGGGATAATTATTGACATATAGGTTAGCACATTACGTAAAAAACTTAGTAAAGAATATAGATTATATTTTATTTCACGTGTTTTCACGTACAAACCGGGAAGATAAACTTTCTGCGGAAATAAATGAGAGGGCAGAGAAGAGGGGTATGGAAAGGACTGTGGAGGAAATGTTAGTTACTTCAGGCAAAATCGAAGATTTTTTTAGAATATAATACTAGTGGAAGAGCAAGCATGAATGGAAATAGGCAAAATTTTCAGATTCCGGAGGATATGCCTGCAGAGTGTAAAATATATCTGAATACCCTCTATAATGAAAACTGAAAATTGAAAGAGGATATAGAGTGTCTTCGTTTAGAAAATTCTCATATAAAAGCACTAAAAAATCATGACGAAATTGTGTAAAATCAAGTTTTAGAAGTATTGTAACCTATATTTAGTAGGAGTCAGATATCCATTTTAATAAGTAAAACCAAAATTGTGAAAAATTGGACAGATAGTGAGATTTCTTCGGCCCTTACACTTCGTAGTCAAATTGCTATAACTATCTCAGGGACGTGAAAGTATTCCCATTGCCATGCAAATCTGTATTAAATGAAAGTGCAAAAAAACTTTCAGTGTGAACCAGGAATCCCATCATCACTGTTGGCTTTCATGAAGTCAAATTCTGAAACTTTTAGTGAAATAGAACGATTAACATTGTCATTTGATGAGATGACTATAGTGAGTGAATGGTGTTATGACAAGAGCACTCACATATATAAACCAAATATGAAAGTGCAAGTTGTAATGCTCAGAGGGCTGATAGGTAAATGGAAACAATCAATATACTTTGATATTGTGAATCCAATATGCAGGAAAAGATAATTGATTTGATAAAAGAAGTGGAATACGTAGATTATTCAGTGTTGGCAATATTGAATGAATTACGGCCATGCAGTCTTATGTTTTGGAAAAAAATTTGGAATCGACCTTTTATGTAAGAAAACTTCTATCCAGAATCCATTTGCAGACAGATAAAATATTCCTTTTTGCTGATGCTTCTAATTTACTCAAGTTAGTCTGGAATAATCTTCTAGATTCTGGGTTCACGTTGCCAAATGAAAATAAAATATCCGATCATCCGATAAAAGAAATGGTGATGGAATCTAAAACAGAGTATGGATTGGCTTACAAAATAAGTCAGATTCGCTTAAACATTTAAGGGTCAGAACGGCAGCGTGTTAGATCTACTGCACAGTTACTGTCAAGGATTTGTGGTAATGCTCTTAGTTTTCTAGGTAAAAGGGGGCTTTTGAAGAATGATAAATGGGAAGCAACAGGTCAGTTCATATTGTTAAAGGATGAATGGTTTGGCACTATGAATACTTCATCCATGAAAGGTGACAAACCTACTCGATGTGCTTTCGGTATAAATTTGGAGTATCTGACAAGTGTTATAAACAAAATGATTAACATCATGTAAAAAATGCAAGTGATAAAAGTTTTCAGTAACCAAGTCAATGGGTTGCTAGAAAAAAAATATCTCTATCAATTTCAAAAAGGAATAATTTTATCTTGCTACTCTCTTCTAGGCTTGTTTGAAATGCTCAAGACGTCTTATGAAGTCGATTATATCCTAACAAGGAGGCTTAATCAAGAGTCTGTAGCATTTATGTGCTTGTATTAGGCAGATGAGTGGCTCACATGATCATCCCAACGCAGTAACTTTAAAATACAGACTGAAAAAATATTTCTTAGGGAAAGAAGTAGCCATGATAAGTTAAATGTGTAACAGTACTAGATGCGATGAAAATAAAGACTTCCTGTCTAATACTTTATTGTCCAAGTGTTCATCTATACAGGGGAAAACATCAGATAAAGAACGAGACATTGCCTTGGAAATTTGTCTTAACAGTCTCCTCTTAAGATATATTAAATTTAATCAAGAATCATGGATAGAAGGTGATGAGATTCTTGAATTAACTGAAACACGAAAAGAGAATGAAATACCTGCAAATACACTTAGTTCTGTAATACAGGAGGAATCTTTGAGGTATATAGAAGGTTATTTAGTTAAAAAAAATGTTCATTGAAATATCCTGAATTAGGAAAACTAAGGTCTGGTGTTGTTGCAGATGATAAATGTTGGATAGATGTAATGAACAGAGGTGATCTTCATGTACCCTAAGATTATTTCTTTTCTCAATTAATCAAGATGAGAAAAATCTTTTTAGCTGTCCATGGTGAAAAATTAAGAGCTGGAAATAATTGTATAAAAGCTCTTGCTGACGAGATGAAAATGATGGAATTACCATACCAGCTAATGTTATATATTTCTTTGCAAAAATATCTGTATTCTACAGAATTAGACATTTGAAAAGAAAAATTGATTTCAATAAAAAAAGTCAAGAGATTGCAGAAGTAAGAATAGCAAATATAAGAAAATTGTTAAATACAGATTTTGTAAGTAAATTAAATTATTCATGAACAGACAGATTATATTTCATTTATATTTGAAAATTTTATAATAAAAATATGGTAAATAAATTTATAACCTATTTGTGAACCAGCAAATTGTATTTTATTGATATTAAAATATTGTGATGGGGAAACATTGTTAATAAATTGATAACGGAAAATAGCCAACATCACTTGGTTGATTTAGGGTAATCTCGAACCTTGAGTATTCAAACATCTCATTATCACCTCGCTGTCCAGAATCAGCGTAAGAACGACTGCCATGGCCTCCAGAATGTTCATGTGGAAGGTCTTGAAGAGAGAGGACCAAGTTCCTTGGATTTTCCGTTGGTGAGATTGACCTTCCCATCCTTCCTTTGATGCGTCCGTGTGGATGATGACTGAAGGTAGAGGTGGTTGCAGAGGTACCGACCTTTTCAGGTTCTTGGCCTTTGACCATGGCTTGATAAGTGATTGTAGTCAAGATGGTATCGGTCTTCTAAAATCTCTTCGAGCGTTTGATGCATATCTTCTCTAGACTACTGATGCATCCTTTAGCCTTGCTCTTACCACTGGGTCTGCCACTGATGCAAACTGGAGGAAGCCCAGCCCTCTCTCCTGTTGGCGTCTTGATATCCTGTTGCATCTTAGTAGTCTCTTGACAGATCCCGCTATCTCTCTCCTCTTCTTTGGTGGAATGAAAAGGCGGTGTGACTGTAAGTTCCAATGTATTCCAAGCAATCGAAACTCCTGAGCTGGAGATAGTCGAGACTTTTTGATGTTGATCTTGAATCCCAGATATTCCAGGAACTGGATCACTTTCTTGGATGCTTGCATGCTTTCTGTCTCGGATGCTGCCCACACCAACCAATCGTCCAGGTACGCTACCACCTGGACACCATCTAGGCGTAGTTGTTGAACGGCTGCATCTGCAAGCTTTGTAAAGATCCTTGGGGCTATGTTTAGTCCGAAGGGCATGGCTCTGAAGATGTATTTCTTCATTTGTAACCTTAATCCTAGGTAGGAGGAGAGTTGGCGATTGATTGGAAAGTGCTAATAGGCATCTGCCACGTCTATGGAGACTGTGTACGCCCATTTTGGCAGCAGGGTCCTTATGTTTTAAAGGGTCAGCCTCCTGAACATGTAGTTTTCTATGAACTTGTTGAGTGGTGACAAGTCCAGAATGACTCTGAGTTAGTCTGAGTCCTTCTTGGGAACACAAAACAGCCTTCCTTGGAATTTGATGGACTTTGCCCTCCTTATCACCCATGTGGTCAAGAGCTCTCGGGTATATTCTTCCAGGACGGGGGTGGAGTGTTGTAAGAATTGAGGAAATGATGGTGGAGCTGTCTTCCAGCTCCAGCCTAGTCCGTTCTTGATCAGGCTGTGGGCACAGGTATCGAAGGTCCAGCGATCCCGAAATGATTAGAGTCTTCCTCTTACCAGAAGCATCTCATTGCTTTGGTTAACCGGAGGACTTGCCTCCTTGACCGCGCCCTCCCCTACTCCCTCTTCCTCTTAAGGGGCGTCTAGAGAAACCTCTATTTAACGCTCTACCTTTAGGGCGAAAGGTAGTGGTCTGCCTCTCATAGGCGGGAGTAAAGGCTGGCGACTGGGTCACCATCTGCTGGGGTACCATCTGGTAGGTGGGTTTGGGTTGTGCTACCATCTGGGCCACAGCGGTCATCGGAAGTTGTTGCTGTCTGGCGAAGCGAGAGGGCAACCTTGTCCATTTTGTCTTATTTTCCTGTTAGGGACCCTCATCCGGGGAAGACTTCCTCTTAGACGACATACCCCACTTTTGGAGAATATTTCTGTTCTCCCTGGCAGCCTTCTTGACTATCTCCTTGACCACTTTACTCAGGAAGAGGTCCTTTCCTCAGATATTGGAAGAGATCAACTTCCTGGGTTCGTGCTTCACTGCAGTTGAAGCAAACAAGAACTCCCTACGTGCCCTTCTGGCCCTAACAAAGCCATATAGGCCCTTGACCAGTGTTGCCAAGTGTGTCTTGGCCATGACCATAAACATATATGGGGATCTATCGTCACTTGCCAAAGCCTCTAAGGTAATCTGGAGGGACAGAGATGCGGCAAGCCTTTCTTTTGTCTCTTGCTCTCTGCGCAAGAGAAAATCAGACAACTTAGGGAGTTTTTCACTGAACTGTCGTCTAGTAATATAGGCCTTCAATTTCCGGACTGAGAAGGTAATATATATTTCCTTCCAGTCCTTGAGATCTATAGGCAGAGCTACGGATAAGGGTCTACACTCCTCAAGTGTACGAAAAGGTTTCCCAGCTTCTACTGCCTTCATCACTGCCTTGAACCCTTTTCCGTAATGTGAAAGGCCAGTGTAGCTGGAGCAAGAAAGGAAGAGTGTGTCTTACTCAAGGCGGACACTTTAGAGTTAGTGAAGCCCCTGTCTTTAAAACTGCTAGACATTAAAGCCTGAGTTCTTCCATGGTCAAGAACTATGACCTCTTTCGGCTCTGTCTCTTCTTTGGACACAGGTTCTGCCTTCAGACAGACGAAGCAGTCTGGATAAAACTCAAAGCTGGGCCAAAAGTCGACATCTTCGTTGAGGATGGTTCCCTGCTTCTCTGAAATAAATATGTTCCCGTTTGTGATCGGTTTGTAGTCTGCATCCCTCCACATTTTACATCAGAACACGAAGGAAAATCCTTTACGTTGAGTCTCTTGTGAGACATGCAGGACGCTGCAAGATAATGTATCTCCTTCCTTAATGCAGCTTCCCTTTCTTCTCTCTGCTTCTGATATCTCTCCATCATTAACATGTGGGTAGACAGGGTCTTCCCCATTTCATCAGCAGAGGACGTAGAGGGCACTGGTTCTGGGGCTGGAACTGACGAAACGGACACTGATTCGACTTCGTCCTCTTCAGTTTCATGAGCCAAGGTAGACTCCTCTTCTTTACCTTCCGCAAGAAGGTCCTTCTCGATGTCCTCTGACACCTCTGACATCCTCTCATCTAGATGGATGTCCTTCATCGCGTCTGAGACATCCGTATCTACAGAAATCTGGACACAGGGGATCTCAGGGTGAGGCTGTGGTATGACGGCATCCGCAGATGCCTTAGGGAACAGATAGGCCCTCATCCACTCATTCAGGAGGTAAGGCCCCGTGGTATTCTTCTGGAAGCCACGGACCCATCTACGCAGCTTACTCCATGCTGAATCCCTTGACTCCATTGTGTTAGGGTCATCAAAGGCCTCAGTAACCAAGGCTTTGCATACATTACATACCTAGGGGTCCCAATACTCGAGAGTTCCCTTGGTGATGGAATAGAGGGAGTGTGTCCTGCACTCCTCGTGGCCACGGAAGTCCTTGCTCATTACGTTACAGAAGATTTGCAAGCACTTAGGTCGGTTCTCCTGTAATGAGAGGAAAACGAAATGAGTTTATGGTAGTATATCTCATTTGATAAACTATATAAACATTATTAATAATATTTTTGCATTTTATTGCATATAACTTAGGATAGGCAAGCAAGAAATGAATTAGGAAAGAAGACACATACATGTGTTTCCTGTCCAGCCAATTGCTGTGACCTCCCTCAAAATTAAAGCCTAGTGTTATCCTATTCAGGAGGCCCATTGGAAGAGTTCTACCCTGTAAGGATAGATAAGTGTAACTTAACACTGACTTCCCAAAGGTTTAATAATGAGGATCATTTGTAACTGATTGTCTATCAGTGCATGGAAAGAAATTTCCTTTCCTTATATAGTATGCTTTCAACAATAGACTGCGCATGGACACACAGAGTATGCTGGAAATTTAACTACTGTATACTTTATACCATAGTGTTCTTTTTGCAGAATGATCTATACTGCAAATATACTGGCTACTGAATAGTCATATACTGTAGTTCTAGCCGGCTTGTAGCCGGCAGGGCTAGCACCTGGGGCACAGTCCAGCCGACGCATTGCTGGCTGGGATAGTGTCCGGCAGGCCGCCGGTTTCCGGCGAATTGCTGGGTGCCGGCAGGTCGCCGGTTTTCGTAGCACTAGTCGAGCCGTCGTCTTGGCAGTCAGGGTAGTGGCCAGCAGTCTGAACCCAGCCAGCCTTTATCGGCCAAGTCAGTTGGGCTGGTGGCTTGTTGGCTGCCGGCACACAAGTCCAGCCAGCATCTTGCCGGCCAGGGTAGTGGCCGGCAGCTGCCGGTTAGGTTAATACTCGGCGGCACTAGCCGATAGAGAGAGAGAAAGCAAGTAGTGAAGGATGATGTAAGAGCTCTGTCTTACTGCCTTCCTCTAGAAGGAGGGTTCAAATGGAAGGGGGGAATGTATTGTTCAGGCTTCCACACATCCACAACCATTGCTGGTCTCTGCCAGCCACAGGTTTGTGAATGGCAGTCCAAGAGAGGACCGAAGAAAACTGTAGGGTAAAGGGATCCTCTGCTGGCAGCCAGCCCAGCTGCCACAGCTCTCCCAGAGCCTTGTGTCCATAAGGGAAAGCTGAGTGACTAGGCCACTACAAGCAGAAGCCCTAGCCAGCCCTACAACCTGACGGCAAGCGGTGAGATTGTAGGACGACTGCCAAAGGGTTGCGATGGCTAGGTCATATATAAAGGACAGAGAGGGAAGGGAAAAAGGGTCTTGTATGAGGAGTGGAAGGAGCCGGCAGGGTTTCCAGTCCTACCACACCGTAAAGAGACTCTGTTTCTGTATCGGCGCCATTCTAGGCGGGAGGAGAATATCTATTCTCCAACCTAGGGTCTGCCAATAGGGCTAACTGGCCGGCAGCAATCTTGCCGCCACCCCTAAACAAGAGAGAAACAGTGTCTGCAAGCACAGGACTAGTCTACTAGACCACGGGGAAAAGGTGGCAATATAATATAGCCCCTTCAGGTGCAGTCTAGGGAGGTGTAGCCTCCTATGCCAGCAACGTAATCCAACAAGCGAATGACTATTCACCCTGCCGGCCAGCTGTCGGCACAGGACTATCTACTCAGAGATTCTGACCGAAAACTAAAACCTGCCATCTGAGGCTAAGGGAAAGGACAGAAAAACCCTAGCCTAGTCCTGCCTGAATGACAACTAAAGGCACGACCGACTATGGTTGTAGCCTAAGGCTACACTCAGAGGAAGGAGGTATTACCCTTAGGTCTCCACTGGAGACGAGTATCGCTTTCTCTAATAATTCTAGGAGATATCTATCTCCGCCTGAATAGATAAAATGATACACGAGGGTAGCCGGGGAACCTGTATCAAAGTATACTAAAGCCAATAGGCTAGTAGCCCTGTGGCAGCGAGAATCGACTACCTAAATCACCGAAACTCTCGTATTCTAAGTTAGAAGAGGAAATTTTTTATGCAATCAATATATCTCACATGTATAAATTGCCTTTTTGAGCTTAGACCATGTCGTCCTGGTGGAAGTTCCCTCATTAGTAGCTCCCTAGGTATATTTGACTACAGTGATATATTCCAGAGAATTTGCCAAAGGTATCCAGAATTCTAACTCCTGGAGTGAATATCCCTTAAAATTTAAAAAGGGATATCGCGTAATATCCGAGGATGTATTCTTGACACGTCTCATAGCTATCTACACCCCTAATAGCGCTTTCGCTTTGAGGGGAAAAGTAGCAGGAATATAGGAGAGTCGTTAAAAAGGCGACGCTCCTACTGTACTGTAAATAGTGCGCCAAATTGCCAACGCAGGGCGTCACCAAGCCATTCTTTCTGCCATAGCTTTGTTGACCGGTGTTATCCCGTTTTATCTATTCCTTTTTTTTTTAGTTTATTTGTCTCTATGATGTCTTCACCATCCTCATTTGCTTCTGGAAAGTTTAGTAATATCTTTAAATTTTGTAAATGTAAGCTCTTGCCAGTTTTGCTCTACGATTGAGATCTTAATTAACAAGAGCTGTTGCCAGCCGGATGGCAACATGGATGCGGTCGTTCTTTCTTGTACATTTAGTTAGCCAGAACGACTTTCCAGGCATCTGCTTTAATAACTTTAGCTATTTAGAAATTTAGCTAGGGATTTTTATATTATGTCATTGTTGTCGTGGATTTGGCTATTTATGATTGAGCCTCACGAGTGCTATGCTTCCTAGCCTAGGCAGCTACACACTTCATGCATGATATAACCTTCCTGGTAAAGTTTTATTGAAGCTCAGGCAATATTTTATACAATTAAGATATAACTGCATATAATTTTCCTCTTCTAAGATAGTATACAACAGAGTTTCAGTGAATGATTCTCAATGCTCCTAGGCTACTAGCCTAGGGGCTTTAATATACTTTCCTAATTGTCCCCATTGTTCTTGCATTGTTTTTAAGGGGAGACTGACACGTCCTATACCTTTTAAGTCGATACTAATCTCCTGGCGAGATTTAATAGCAATCCCCCTTCCCTCTGATTAGCCTAGGCTATCCTCAGTTAGCTTTGCTGTGAACTGAGGTTTGACCAAGTTTTACTGGGGTGTTTCGTTTCTTTCTCTTAACCACTGAGTTGGTTTTTGAGCTTAGAACGGGACATCAGAGTAATAAGTCTGTGTTAGGCATATTATTGTCTTGGTGAAATGATTTCCCAATTCAGGTTATGTTGTCTTTACAGGAGGCTAGACCTCCCTAGACCATACGTGGAGATCTTGTATAACAATTCTTCGTTCCTTGGTCTAACAGACAGTCCTCCGCTGGTAGATCTTAGACCAAAGAAATTATTTTTTCCTTGCCTAAGATCTCTGGTACGAGATTCTGTTCTCTTGCGAGATTGTGTCCTGTGTGCCGCTTTCTCACTTGACTAACCCAACCTGGGGAAAAGATTTCCCCTACTTGAGGTTACTTTATGAGATCAGAATCCTTCAAGTTAGGTATTGCCTTCGGGTATTACCTTATTCATAGGACCCTTACCCTTTCCCCTCTGTCTCTTTTGTGTTGGATGAGCCATCACCCTCCCTGGACGTCATTCTACATTTGACCCTATTGGTAATCTGAAGAATTGGCCTGAGGCTCCCTGTCTGCCGCCAGCTGAGCCAGCAGGTACCCTCATATTCATTAGAGTGTTCTTTAGTCCTCCCTTGGACTGCCTTCCATAGCCCATATGGATGGGATATGGTTGGGTGGAAGCCCGAATATAATTCCCCCTTCCACTTGAACCCTCATTCTGGATATAGGCGGGCAAGGCTGAGCCTTTGCCTTCCTCCATCCTCTCTTTTTCTCTGCCTTTCCTTATACTGGACTGGCCGCCTGCAGCTAGTAGCTAGTGGCGGCCATGTTGGTTGTCTGTCGGCCGACAGTTGTTTTGCCGCCACTTGCCGTGGGTGTCGCTGATCGATGACCCAACGACAGTAGACATACTATGACTGGTTGCCGGCAACTAAATTATCGGACGGCCACTCAAAACTCTAGACATTTGCCAATGGCTGCCGCCGGGTCCTACTTGATAGAGGGATCCTTTGGCTGCCGGCCGGCAGAGTCGCTGCTGGTTACCTGCCGCCCATTACTCTGAAGACAGTAACTGCATTTAATAGCCCAGAATAGGCCGCATATGCCGGCAGGCCCGACATGGTTTCGCAGCCCCGGTATATGCCAGCAGGCCCGACATATGCCTGCAGTCCCAGCAGGACTGGCGGCAAGCCGCCGACAGTCAGTGCTGTAGCCCTAAAGTTTTTTCCAACCTACAAGGTGCTTCAGGGGCAGCCTATTGTGAGACCATCACATATAAGAGAGCGATTCTCTCTGCCATTTAATGGTTATCAACCATTATTTTAATCACCAATATTGAATCTAGAAGATTGTGTTGAGAAGACACTTTATATCAGAGGATATCATCTTCCCCTAAAATTAATTGAGAATTTAGTGTTTAATATCGGAGGAGGTCATAGCAAATGGGTTGGACAGGAAACACAAGTAGTTGTCTTTCCTATTTTCTAGCTTACTCTATCCAATCTAATATTATTAAAAATATGTATGCTGAAATCTGAGAATTTCACTGAATACTTATATGCTTCTACGGCCACGACATATGCAATGCCCATGCTCGCTGCGCAGTCATCAAGGGGGCTCTCAAGTACTGCACCCACAGGTATGTACCGTTTGTGATAAACTGGTGAAAGAAGCTTTTGATGACCAAAAGTATACTGAGTCAAGGGATGCAGCAAGGTAGACACTGCGAAAATGGGTCAGGGGTTTTCAGAAGAACACATCTGGCCCATACCTTCCTAATGAGAGGATGAGGGTTTGTCTTTCCCCTAGGGTATCTTTGGATGCAATCATTCCCCAGGCTTAACCTGAGATTCCCTAGTTCAGATTCTGGTAGAACCTGGCATATCGGACGCATTGCAGGGCATCCAATTGGAGGAAAACATGTCTGTTGTCTCGGAGGAGACTAAGAACAATCTCCTAGTGGAGGAACTGGATCAGGAGAATGACGTACCCCCTGAGGCTGAAGTCAAAAAAACCAAAACGAGTTTAGTATCATCAGCCGCAATGACTGACCCGGTGCCTTCGACTTCTTCCACTTCACCCCAGTTAGATTCCATCACGAGTACGTTGCACTCGCTGCTGTCTATGGTGCAGGACATTCAGAAGAAATCGTCGGAGAAACAAGCCTCTCTTCTGACGGAAATGTATCAGCTGGTTGCAACACGTTTAGCCCAGAAGAAGCTAAACATCAAGCATCTCCCCGCTTTCTCTGACATCAACCCCTGGAGATACGCTGAGCATATGCCAATGTGGGGGAGGGAAGATCTTCCTCTCGGAGAAACTGGGCACTGTCCCATTACAGGAAATTGAGTTTTGGCCCAGCAAAGGGGCCTATCCGGATTGCTATGTCCATCTGAGAATGGAACCTGCATCCAAAGAGAAGACAGAGCCGAAGGAGACCATTGTCCTCGAACTCTCTAAGGCCCAGACCGTATATACAACCACCTTGAAGGAGAGGGCCTTTACTAGCTCCAAGGTGCCGTCTCTCAGCAAAAAGCACCCGTCCTTTATTGCTGACCCCTAACGTGCCTTCCCCTTTATGGACAAAGGGTTTATGGCAGCCTTAAAGTCTGTCAAGGCAGGGAAACCTTGTCCTACACTGGAAGAGTGTAGACCCTTTTCCCTCGCCTTTCCATCAGACGATGTAGACTGGAAGGATGTCCACAACACCTTCACAGTCGGGAACCTGGAGTCAGATATTGCCGGACGACAGTTCGGCGAAGACCTCCTGAAGTTGTCAGACTTTCTCCTGCCCAAGGAACAGGAGACAAAAGAACGTCTTGCTGCTTCCATGTCTCTGCAGACTGGCCTAAAGACTATGGCAAGCATTCCAGACACCCCAGACATGTACATGGTCTTCACTAAATCTCATTTGCCGACAGTCACCAAGGACCTGTACAATTTTATTAAAGCCCGAAGGGCTTGTAGAGAGTTTGTGTTCGCCTCGGCTGTAGTGAGGCACGAACCAAGGAAGCTGATACCCTCCAATATCTGGGGAAAAGACCTCTTCCCAAGCGAAGTGGTCAAAGAGGTCGTGGACAAAGCCACAACGGAGAACAGGAATCTCCTCTCCAATTGGGGCTTGTCCTCTAAAAGAAAATCTTCAGCTGATGAGGGTCCCCAGCCGAAGAATAAATCGAATCGACCAAGAGTGCCCTCTCGGCCAAAACAACAGGAACAGCTTCCCATGGCCACGGTGCCCCAGACGGTGGCGCAATCAACCACCAGCTTCCAACTGGTGCCCCAAACGCTGGCGATCCAATCGCCCGTGTTCACCCCAGTCTTCGAAAGGCAGTCAACAACCTCTAGGCCGAAGTCTCGAGGTTCATTTCGAGGATCCTCTAGACGCCCCTTCAGAGGTAGGGGTAACAAAGGTGGACTTGGCCAAGGAGGTAAATCGTCCAACCAGCACTCAAAGTGAGATGCTACCGGTAGGAGGGAGACTTGTCCTCTTCCGGGATCGTTGGACCTTCGATCCCTGGGCCCAGAGCTTAATCAAGAATGGACTAGGGTGGAGTTGGAGATCAACTCCACCAAACTTCCCTCAATTCTTCCAACACTCAACCCCCATACTGGAAGAATATGTTCAGGAACTCCTGAACAAAAGAGTTATACGGAAGGCAAATTCCATCAGATTCAAAGGAAGAATATTTTGTGTTTTGAAGAAGGACTCGGAAAAGCTCAGTGTCATTCTGGACTTATCACCACTCAACAAGTTCAAATTGAACTACAAGGTCAAAATGATGACGCTTCAACACATAAGGACCCTTTTGCCCAAACGGGTATACACAGTCTCCATAGACATGATGGATGTGTACTAGCACGTTCCAATCAGCCCTCAAGTTTCCCCCTACCTGGGGTTCAAACTACAGAAAAGAAAGTACGTTTCCGGAGCCATGCCCTTCGGTCTGAACATAGCTCCAAGGGTATTCACCAAGTTTGCAAATGTAGTCATTCATCAACTACGCCTAAAAGGAATTCAAGTGGTAGCCTACTTGGACGACTGGCTGGTGTGGGCAGCATCCGAGGAAGAGTACATGCAGGACTCCAAGGAAGTGATTCAGTTCCTGGAACACTTAGGATTCAAGATCAACTTGAAAAAGTCTCGACTATCTCCAGCTCAAAAGTTCCAGTGGCTGGGCGTCCACTGGGATTTGCAGTCACACTGCCTTTCCATTCCATCAAAAAAGAGGAAAGAGATAGCCGGATCTGTCAAAACCACCCTTTAATCCACCAGGATATCAAGAAGGCAACAGGAGAGAGTGTTGGGGTCCCACCAGTTTGCCTCAGTGACAGATCTAGTATTGAGAGCATAATTAAAAGATACATCAGGAGTTTGGAGAAAATATGCATCAAACGCTCAAAGAGATCTACAAAGACCGATACCAAATCGTCTGCAAACAGTACTCAAGCCATGGTCGGAAGCCAAAAACCTAAAGAGCAAGGTACCTTTGCAAACACCTCCACCGTCAGTCACCGTTCACACGGATGCCTCAAAAGAGGGGTGGGGAGGTCACTCTCATCATCGGAAAGTCCAAGAAACCTGGTCTCCCCTCTTCAAAACTTTCCATATAAATTTTCTGGAAGCCATGGCAGTTTTTCTCTCTCTGAAGAAACTGAAACTTCGCTGCTCAATCTACATCCGTCTGGTTCTAGACAGTGAAGTTTTAATGAGATGCCTAAACCGACAGGGCTCGAGATCGCCTCACATAAATCAAGTGATACTTGCCATCCTCCGGCTAGCGGAAAAGAAGAGATGGCCCTTGTCAACAGTCCACCTTCAAGGGTTCCGCAATGTGACAGCGGACGCTCTATCCAGGGTCAACCTGATAGAGTCAGAATGGTCCCTAGACGCAAGATCATTCTCTTTCATATTACGCAAAGTCCCAGGACTGCAGATAGACCTCTTCACAACGAGCGACAACAAGAAACTACCCTGGTACGTAGCCCAGTACGAGGATACTCTAGCGGAAGCGATGGATGCAATGTCCATAGATTGGGACAGATGGTCCAAGATCTACATATTCCCTTCCACCAACTTTCTGCTGAAAGTCCTCGACAAACTGAGATCCTTTCAAGGGACAACAGCAATAGTGGCACACAAGTGGTCCAACAGTGTTTGGTTCCCTCCGGTAACGGAACTACGCCTGAAGCTGAACCCGTTGCCGGACCCAGTTCTGACTCAACAAGTGCAGAATTGACTGTGTCAGCTTCATCAGAGAAAAACCAGAATCTTCATCTCATGATTTTCTCGCCTTAGCGGTCAAGAAACAGTTCAGGATTTTTAGGGACCGTATTAACTTCTTAAAAGAATACAAGTCAAAGTCAACAAGAAGATAATATGAGTCTTCCTGGAAGAAATGGGTAGCCTTTGCCAAGGCGAAGAAATCTAAGGAAATTTTTACGGATTTCTGTTTGTCCTTCTTCATCCATCTTCATGAAAAAGGTTTAGCAGCCAATACGATTACTACATGTAAATCTGCCTTAGCCAGACCAATGCTTTATGCCTTCCAGGTAGCCTTTTCCAATGAAATCTTCAACAAGATTCCTAAACCCTGCGCTAAACTTCGGCCCACAGCTCCTCTAAAGCCAATTTCATGGTCTTTGGATAAAAGTCTTCACTTAGCATCAACTCTAAACAATGAAGATTGCTCGCTGAAAGACTTGACTCAAAAGGTGATATTCTTATTTGCACTAGCCTCAGGAGCCAGAGTTAGCGAAATACTGGCTCTCTCGAGGGATGATGGCCACATTCAGTTCACAGACTGCGGAGAACTGAACCTCTTTTCGGACCCGACGTTTCTCGCCAAGAACGAGCTGCCCCCTAAGAGATGGGGTCCCTGGAGAATCTGCCGTCTGAAAGAAGAAGCATCCCTCTGCCAAGTGGAATGCCTAAAGGTCTATCTACGTAGAACTTCAGGGATGTCAGCTTTTCAGGGGAGAGACTTCTTGCTCAACGTTATCCTTGAAACAGATAAGGGTGAAAATCACCTATTTTATACGCAGAGCGGATCCAGACAGTACACCCGTAGGTCATGATCCGAGAAAAGTTGCCTCGTCTCTGGAAGTCATCCAGAGTATTCTTCAAACACTACGTGAAGCAATTACAGGAAATGAAATCTCGTGTGGTGGCAGCAGGCAGTGTAATAAAACCTGCCGCTTGATTACTGTGAAGAACAGTGCACTATTTGGGACTTTTAGTGAAAGGTATACATGATAGACTCTCAATGCATATCATGTTAAGTATTGTATTTAGTGATGACACTATAGACTGTTCTATCTACACAGGTGACATTAAGCATAATAGACTAACACAAGTTCCAGGCATACTTATATGCACAGTATTCCTAGTAACAACAGAATACATAGTGAAATTTTTATATTTCCCATAGAGTGACTGGTGTTTCCTTTTCAGGTAAAACGTATTTTATTTCTGTTATTACTGTTTATGCTTTTATGCAGAATTGTTCAGCGTAAAATGTATTTGAATACAACTATGATTTCTATTTTTATTGTAATAAACAATAGAAGGGATCTTTGCGTTTCTTTCACCTCAAATATTCTAGATTAAGAATAAAGTCAGAGCATCCTTGAAAATATTGGGAACTAAGGTTACTACTGTTTCAAGGAAACAGGTAAGAACTGATTGTACTAAACTGTTTATCTTACGGATTTAAGGTTTTCTACACGTATAAAAACCTGTCTGTTTCTTTAACAACCAGACTCAGGAGGTATTGGTAGCCTACACAGATCAATACCATCTAAGTACAAACTATGCTTTACGTATATGATGACACTAATATACAAACTGTTTGCTAGATTGTTCCTTGAACTCATAATCCTCGGGTTTTTTCCTAGAGTCTACCCAGACTCTTACATGTAGGGGGCAGGAAGCACTGACATATTTTATGATCAGTTGATTGATGTATAACGGTAACATCAAGAGTCTCTAGGTCCAGAAGACCAAAAGGAAATATTTATCTCGAGATAAACGGCACTATTGAAAATCCATAGATACATTAATGCTCTGGTAAACTTCCATCATGAAGACATGGCCTAAGCCCAAAAAACGGATTTTGAGCGAAGCGAAAAATCTATTTTTGGGTGAGGTAGCCATGTTGTCCTGATGGACCCACCCTCTTTTTGACAAAAGGATAATGAATCCCTCCTTATGGTACTGTATCTGCAACACCTACAAAGCTACAAAGAATGGCTTGATGGCGCCGCGTAGTGGCGATTTGGCGCACTATTTACAGTACGGTAGGAGCGTCGCCTTTTTAACGACTCTCCTATATTCTTGCTACTTTTCCCCTCGAAGTGAAAGCGCTGTTAGGGGTGTAGATAGCTATGAGACGTGTCAAGAATACGTCCTCTGATATTAGGCTATATCCCTTTTTAAATTTTAAGGGATATTCGCTCCAGGAGTTAGAATTCTGGATACCTTTGGTAAATTCTCTGGGATATATCACTGTAGTCAAATATACTTAGGAAGCCACTAATGAAGGAACTTCCATCAGGAACTTCCCACCCACACTTGGGGCAAAAGGGAGTTTAGTCGACCTAGGAGCGGCTGGGCATCTTTCCTTGCCTGATCAAACCCCGTGAGATCACCATCACCCTTTTTCACTCTCAACACTTCAGGGAGGAATGACCTGTGACACGCTCTCCACAGGGGAGAAACTAGAGTCCTTTTTACTAAGGTAAGGTGTCTGATTTTCAGATCCTCATCGTCCTTACCCAGCCTTCCTTCTTCCCTTATCTCATCCAATTTTTTCCCTTTTATCCTTTACAGAAAGATCCTACCCACATAACCTTTCTATCCTATTCCTTATGTCCCAACCACGTGTGCCGTTGCTGGTAACCTTAATTAATTCACCCTGTGACAGACTTGTTTCCTACGTGTAGTGTTTAAATTCCTATGTTTGCACTTTTATTTGATTTGCTTTAAGGTTTTAACCACACGACTTCATCGCGTTCCCAGCCTGTAGAAGTAAGTGGTTAATAATTTCATTTATTTCTCTTTCCAGGGAATGATATTGTTGTGCTGAAAACCTTCCACTGCTTACTATTAAGTCCCCGTGAGAACGTAACAATCCAACTCCCTGTGAAGCACCTTGTGGCTTACTTAGAATAGAGTTATATGTTTTGCTCCCCTTTTCATTTTTTTTTTTATCAAATTATATTTCAAATTCAAATTATTTTTATTAAAGTAAAATTCCCCTTTTTTTGTCCTTAGTGACTAGACAGGCTTAGTATCCTTTTAAAGTAAATTCTTTTATGACGAGTTGGAACCATGGAAGAAAACAGCCAAAGCATTTAATCTTTATTGTTAAAATCTTGTTTATTTGTGTGTGTTTGCACCGCGAAACTTTTTGTTTTTTAAAATTATGTGGTAGGCTCCAGTCCCCTGGTTCAGCAGAGTAGCTAACCGTATGTTATGTGTTTGCCTTGTGTTCATTTTGAGCAGCGGTTATAACAATGGTGAGGATTTAATAAATATATTATGCATTACGTGAATGTTTATTTTCTTTTGAAAAGTACCTGAAGTGAAATTCAAGAAATTTTCCGAGAACGTAATATGCTAAGCACGTGTTCTTTTAAAACGTGGCCAACGTGATATAACTGAGCCCACAGCCGTGTTTTCGAACAAAGCCAAGGTTTGTTATTGTCTGTTATTGTTAGCTTTGTTATTTTTTTACAAAATTCTATGTAACAAAAGTGCAGACCTGAGATTTTGCTGAATTGTTGCACATTGGTAAGTGGTTCGCGCTCATATCAGTCATTCATTCAATTTTGTGTAGGGTAACGGCGAGAACATGTGTCATCCCTTGATATTTCGATTTTCTTTTCACAGTTATTGGTATGTAATTCCATTTATGTAATATATCATGGGATATTTCATTATGTAACCTATTTAAAAGGGATAATTTTCGTATCATTGTGTTCATTGTTAAACTGAAGATAAAGGATTCACGATATCAAATTCAATTTCACCTTTTAAATTAGGGTATAGGATCATTCAGATAAAATATTTGGGAAATGTAATTCCTTAAATACATTTTTTTTTGGTTAAAGAGAAAATATGTTAATGGGTTGATTTTCTTAGCGAAGCAATAAGCAAACTCAGGGCCATTTTGTTTTATTTAATTTTTCATACTTTAAGTATAAATACAAACTTTTCTTCAAGTCATAGAGTTGCAAGTGTTGGTGTTGCAAGAACGCACCCACACATTTTTAAAAATCCATATTATTTTATGTTTAGCATAAAAGGGTCAGACATCGTGGAGATTCAATTCTTTTTCTACCAGCTTAGAGGGTCACACATCGTGGATATTCCATTTCATTTTTGCCTAGCATAGAGGGTCAGACATCGTGGAGATTCTATTTTTTTTTTTTTTGGTCTAGCAAAGAAGGTCATACATCGTAGAGATTCCATCTTATTTGTCCAGCATAGAGGGTCAGACATCATGGAGATTTCCTTTATTTATTTATTTTTTTTTTTTTGTCTAGCATTGAGGGTCAGACATCGTGGAGGTTCCATTTTTTTATGACTAGCATAGGAAATCACACATCGTGGAGATTCCATTGTTTTTATGACTAGTATAGAGGGTCACACATCGGGGAGATTCAATTTTTTTTATGACTAGCATAGAGGGTCTGACATCGTGGAGAATGAATTTTCTTATTTTACTAGCATAGAGGTTAACCCATTGTTGTGATTTTAGTTTTTTATGACTAGCATAGAGGCTCATCCATTGTTGTGATTCCATTTTTTATGACTAGCATAGAGGGTCACCCATAGTTGTGATTTCACTTTTTTTTATGACTAGCATAAAGGTTCACCCAAAGTTGCAATTCCGTTTTTTTTTTTTCTTTTGACTAGCATAGAGGTTCACCTATTGTTATGATTCCATTTTTTATGACTAGCACAGAGGGTCACCCATAGTTGTGATTCCATTGTTCTTATGACTTCCATAGAGGGTCACACCTCGTGGATATTCTATTATTTTTATGACTTGCATAGAGGGTTACACATCGTGGAGATTCCATTTTTTGTTACGACTAACATAGAGGGTCACATATGGTGAAGATTCCATTTTCTATGACTAGTATAGAGGGTCACCCATTGTTGTGATTCCCTTTTTTTACGACTATCGTAGAGGGTCACACATCGTGGAAATTCCATTTTATTTATATCTAGCATAGAGGGTCACACATCCTGGAGATTCCATTCTTTTATCACTAGCATAGAGAGTCACACATCGTGGAAATTCCATTTTTTGTTACGACTATCATAGAGGGTCACACATCGTGGAGATTCCATTTTTTATGACTAGCATAGATGGTTACCCATTGTTGTGATTCCATTTTTCATGGATCGAATAGAGGGTCACCCATCATTGTGATTCCGTTTTTTTTTATGACTAGAATAGAGGTTCACCCATTGTTTTAATTCCATTTTATTTTGTCTACCATAGAGTGGGGTTACCGATAGTTGTGATTCCATTTTTTTATGACTAACATAGAGGGTCACCCATAGTTTTGATTCCATTTTTTCATCACCAGTATACAGGTTTACCAACAGTTGTGATTCCATTTTTCTTATGACTAGCATAAAGGTTCACACATAGTTGTGATTCCATTTTTTTATGACTAGCATAGGGGTTCATCCGTAGTTATGAATCCATCTTTGTTATGACTAGCATAGAGGTTTACCCATAGTTGTGATTCCATTTTGTATGACTAGAATAGAGGGTCACCCATTGTTGTGATTCCATTTTATTTTGTTTAGCATCGAGGGTTACTCATAGTTGTGATTCCATTTCTTTTATGAGTAACATAGAGGGTCACCCATGGTTGTGATTCCATTTTTTTTTTATGACTAGCATAGAGGTTCACACATAGTTTTGATTCCATTTTTCTTATGACTAGCATAAAGGTTCACACATAGTTGTGATTCCAATTTTTCATGACTAGCATAGAGGTTTATCTGTAGTTGTGAATCCATTTTTCTTATGACTAGCATAGAGGTTCACCCATAGCTGTGATTCCATTTTTTATGACTAGAATAGAGGGTCACCCATTGTTGTGATTCCATTTTATTTTGTCTAGAATAGAGGGTCACCCATAGTTGTGATTCCATTTTTTTTTATGAGTATAATAGAGGGTCACCCATAGTTGAGATTCCATCTTTCTTATGACTAGCATAGAGGTTTACCCATTGCTGTGATTCCATTTTTTTTATGACTAGCATAAAGGTTCACCCATAGTTGTGATTCCATTTTTCTTAAGAATAGCATAAAGGTTTACCATTTGTTGTGATTCCATTTTTTTATGACTAGCATAGAGGTTCGCCCATAGTTGTGATTCCATTTTCCTTATGACTAGCATAGAGGTTCTCCCATAGTTGTGATTATTTTTTTTGACTAGCATAGAGGTTCAACCATAGTTGGGATTCCATTTTTCTTATGACTAGCATAGAGGTTCACCCATAGTTGTAATTTCAGTTTTTTTTTTTTTTTTGACTAGCATAGAGGTTCATTCATAGTTGGGATTCCATTTTTCTTATGACTAGCATAGAGGTTCACCCATAATTGTGATTCCATTTTTTTTATGACTTGGATGGAGGGTCACTCATAGTTATGATTTAATTTTTTTATGACTAGCATAGACGATTAGCTATAGTTGTAATTCTTTTTTTTTTTTTTTTTTTTTTTTTTTTGACTAGCATAGGGGTTAACCTAGAGTTTTGATTCCATTTTTTATGACTAACATGGAGGATTACCCATACTTGTAATTCCGTTTCTCCTATGACTAGCAAAGCAGTTCACCCATAGTAATGACTCCACTATTTTTACGACTAGCATAGAGATCCACCCATAGTTGTGATATCATATTTCTTATGACTAGCATAGAGGTTCACCCATAGTTGTGACTATTTTTTTTTCTTCATGACTAGCATAGAGGGTCACCAAAATTTGTGATTCTAGTATTTTCATGTCTAGCATATAGAGCCACCCATAGTTGTAATTCCATTTTATTTTGTCTAGCATAGAGAGTCAGCCATAATTGTCATTCCATTTTATTTTCTCTAGCATAGAGGGTCACCTATAGTTGTGATTCCATTTTTTTATGGCTCACATAGAGGGTCATCCGTAGATGTGATCCCAGTATTTTTAAGTCTAGCATAGAGGGTCACCCATAGTTGTGATTCCATTTTCTTTATTGTCTAGCACTTTTTTTTACATATATCTCTACTTGTTTTGGACGCATTGTAACCAGAGAGCCTACACATCCATCCATTGGTGTGCTCCCTTTTTTTCAAGTTAGGCTCCTGTTCAATTACTTACGAAACTTACTATTTGCTGATAGTTTTTTCTTGAGAAGCCTTTTTTACAGCCATTGTACATTTCTCCCAGCTCCATCTTTATTCCTCTTTCCTTGAGACTTTTGCGTAAAGCTAGAACGTCTCTCCCCTCCATGTAAGTTATTGCACGGTCAACATCGTACCTTGTGCTGTTGAGTTTGATCTGGTCGCTTTCTCCAGAAAAAAAAAATAGCCAAATGGCTACTGCTGAAATCAGTGCGTTTGTGGATTTGGCAGAATAACAAGGCTCTGAAGAAGAGGCATTGTAAAGGTAAGTGCGGGAACTCACAGTTGGAGCTAATGCCCCGAGAAGAACGGAGCAAAAAAGGATGCGGTATATGAGAGAAATAGCGGGAAATAGATGCCCGATTAGCACCGTTCCATAACTCACCCCCTCAATCCGATGGTGCCAAAGTCCAGCAAGACAACTGCAGGAAGGTTTAGTGCATTGAAGGATTCACCAAGGAACTGCCTACAGTGGAACTGAAGGTGACCACATCCCAGCTCAGCAAGAAGTGTGGAGTGGGGACAATGAACGATCTCTCATCCTGAGAGACATACAGTGAGTTCCCCTCATTTGTATGAAGGTTGACAAGCCGGAGCCCAAAACCTTGAGGATACCACCTGCCGGGGAGGACGACTGGCTCGGTAACATTGAGCTTGGTGAGGTAGCTTGGCTAAGTGAGGAGGCCCAAGAGTCTTCCTCCTCCAGCATTGAGTCTGAGCCTCATACACCAGAAGTTAATTCTGGTGAAGGTGTTCTGCTTTCCACCAATGAGTATAAAGCTACTTCAAGCACCATGCCAGAGGTCTCAGAGGATCACCAGGAGTCTTCCTCTTCCAGCCATGTGTCTTAGCCTAGTACAAGCAAATTCTCTTCGGATGAATCTGTGTTAGTCACCACCAGTGGTGACAGGGCTACCTCAAACACCAAGCCAGTGGTTTCAGGGGAGGCAAAATGGGAGCCACCCATCAGCTCAGAGACCCCAAGGAGACAGACAGAGCTCATCAGATTCCAGCATTTGGACGAGAGGCTGGAAGACTACAGGGCACCTGCCAACTCGGACATGGCTCGATTAAGTATTCCTTTCCCTGTGTTTGTGAGATATTTAGGTTCCCTGACCTAAATTAAGGGTGAAATTGTTTTTGATTAACAATGATTGATTGTTGCACGCGCTGCCTCGAAGCTGTGACAACTAGGTGTGCTAGTGCCTATCATACTAACCCCGAGTTCCCACGGACATTCCTACCAGACCATAACCCTCTGACCTACTTGACTGAGCTACCTAACAGGAATAAAGGGCTCATGAGGTGGGGCATAGACCTCCGGAACTACAACAGGAAGGTCAAGTGACTAAAGAACTCAGATAAGAGAGATGTGTTCTCTCGGCATTAGTGCCCGATGCACAGTGCCATGTCCATAACGTAGCCATAGTCAGTAGGTTAATCTAGGTTTCATGAAAAAATTTTAATTGGCCTTGGTATCTCTTAACGTAGATAGACTTGAGGAGCCATCTTGGCCTCATTAGTTACATTTAATCAATTTTTATTGATTTATTGTATCAATTGCATGTTGTAATCTGTCAATTTACTTCAATTTTCATGTATCCCACTGCACTAGGTCACTTAACTTTAACTATTATAGCATTCTTAATTTTTTCAATTGTTGCCTCACAGCCAGCATGCTTACTTCTATATGGCAGTCAAAGTTAATATATTATAAAAATAAAGTAAAATTATGACCCTAGTTGCAGCATAGAAATTAATTCATCGTAGTGAGACTCACTGAGGAGGAGTCATTAAGGCTAGTGACTTCAGACCTTGCTTGCAGAGTTCTTCTCTTGTTTTAGGACAAAATATCTGCTAAACTGAGGGGCTGTTATTCCTGGCAGTCATTGCAACACTGTTTTCAAACTACCAGGAGCCTCACAACCCCCATCCAACCATCCTATACCAGACTACTTCCCTGAGGTCTCATTCCAGACCTCTTCAAAGCACGTGGTCGTTACACGCCGCCACAAAGGCTCAAGGAGAAGTCACAAGGCCTATTGATGTGGGTGTCGGGACACGTGACAAGGCCAGTTACCCGCCTCCCTCTACTTGGGGGCAAACCTGGGAGTGGCTGGGCATCTTTCCTTGGCTGATCAAACCCAGTGGGAGCACCATCACCAAGTTATCCACAAGGGAGGAACCAGAGTCCTTTTACCAAGGTGAGGTGTCTGATTTTGAGATCCTTATCGTCCTTACCCATCCTTCCTTCTCCTTCCCTTATCGCATCCCATTTTCCCCTTTATCCTTCAAAGAAAGATCCTACCCACTGAACCTTTTTATCCTATTCCTTATGTCCCAACCACGTGTGCCATTGTTCCTAACCTTAAATAATTCACTCTGTGATTGTGCTATTTCCCACGTGTAGTGTTTAAATTTCTAAGTTTGCACTTTTATTTAATTTGCTTAAACATTTTAACCACACGACTTCATCGTGTTCCAAGCCTGTAGAAGTAAGTAATCGGTTAATAATTTGATTTATACCCCTTCCCGGGAATGAGTTTGCGGTGCTGAAAACCTTCCACGGCCAACTTCTAACTCCAGGTGAGCACGTGATTATCCAACTTCCTCTGAAGCACCTCGCGGCTTACCTAGCATATAGTTATCTGTTGTGCTCCCCTTTTCATTAATTTTTTTATCAAATTATATTGTAAATATATTTAATTTTTATCGGTATTCCCTGTCTTATTGCCGACTGGTGTCCCTACCATTATCCTCTTCCTTTTTTAATGCCCAGAATTCCTTAAGAAAGGCTGGACTCACAAGCACGCAGGCATAACAATCTTGAGAGGAAGGTAGATGTACATTAGGCGGATATTGCAGTTTCCATGGGAATGGTTTTATGCCAATAAGTGGAGCTGTCATTGACGGTAAATAGGTAACGATATCCTAGTGATGTCGGTAGGGGGCATACAATGTCAACGTGAATATGGGCGAAAGGATGCTGAGGTTAAGGAAAGTTACCCACTCCTGGATCCGGGTGTCGATGTACTTTGGAAGTTTGGCAAGATGTACAGGCGTGGACCCAATCCTCTGCATCCATAGTAAGGCCTTGCGAAATGAACTTCGTCTTCAGCAGCTGTCCAGTAGAACATCGCAAGGGGTGTGAAAGGCCGTGAATGAAATCAAACAAAAGTCGGCGCATCGTAGCAGGAATCCACGGTCACAGTCACAGTCTACCAGTACTGATGTGAAAGAAGAGGGTGGTGTTGGAAACATCGAGGGGGACTTCTTCCCAAGGGAGGGATGTGCAGGATATCTTACATACTTGATACTCTGGATCCTGCCATTGGGCTTCATCCAAGGCTTTGTAACCCAATCCCAGTTGAACGGCGGCCAACGTGTTTATTGACAGGGCATCGGCAATAGTATTCAATTTTCCAGGGAAATTTTGAAGGGTGCAGTTGTATTCAGCCACAGCAGAGATGTCGGCGTTGACTGGCTTACCGGGCGTCAGACTCTTGAGTGAAGGTGTGCACCAGAAGCATGTGGTCAGAGCAAATGACAAAGGGCGTACCTTCTAAGAAATGGCGAAAGTGACGGACAACAAAGTGCACCTCAGGCAATTCGCGATCGAAGGTAGAATAACCCGATTCTGCCTTGGACAGTTTTCTGCTGAAGAAAACCACTGGACGCAGCGAGCCATTGACCACCTGTTCGAGTATTGCACCAATAGCAATATCGGTGGCATTAGTGGAGAGAATGATAGGGGCATGTGGTACGGGAAAAGGGAGAGCAGCAGGGGTTGATAGGACATTCTTTGCATTACAGAAGGCCGCTTCTTGAAGCGGACCCCACTTCAGGTCTTTTGGCTTATGGAGGGGAGCAAGAGTGGCGGTAATGGCTGGTAGAAAACGGTGATAATAGTTAATCATTCCCTAGAATTCCTAAAAAGGTGTGGGGAAGCTGTGAACGTCTGCTACTCTTTCAAGGAGGGGATGGACTCCTTCAGTAGAGATGCAGTGCCCTAAGAACAACACTTAGTTGGCGTCAAAGGTACACATGTCGTACCGCACTACAAGGCCGTTTTGATGCTGGCAGTCCAGCACGATGCGCAGGTGACGAATGTGCTCCACTTTTGAGGAAGAGAACACAAGTATGTCGTTCATGTAACATTTATAGAAGGGTGGGTCCACTAAGATGCCATCCATAAGACATTTAAAAGTGGCCCCAGCATTACGAAGGCCAAAACAGGAGTGATTGAAGATGTATGTACTGAAGGAAGTGGTGATGGCAGTCTTGGGGATGTCTTCTGGGTTCATAGGAACCTAATGATACCACTTCAGGAGGTAGAGCGTGGAGAAAACCTTCGCTTTGTTCAGCTAAGAGGTCACGTCGGCGATGTTTTGGAGCGGGGAGTGATTCGGTTCTGTTTACATGTTCAGGCGCCTGTAATCCCCACCCAGATGGAGGGAGTCGTCATTCTTCAAGACAATGTGTAAGAGTGACAACCATGGGCTTAAGTTCTTTTGGCAGAGGCCCATTTCTTCAATTTTGGTGAAAGTCTGTTGGCGGCTGCCAATTGATCCTGTTCCAGACGTCTGAATTTGGTGAAGATTGGTGGTCCTGTCGTCTTGATATGGGGATAAATACCGTGTTTGGCAGGAGCCGTGGATGTTTCAGGAATTTATCGACGGAAAACTTCCGGGTACGACGTGAGGAGGTGGGCGTAGGCATTCGTACGTCCGCTGATGTGGAGAGCGAGGTTAGAGACATTGGGTTGAAGAGGTGTCGAGAAGTACGGGTCTGCGTTGACCAATCGTCGGTGGGCGACATTAACCAGAAGGACGAAATGAGAGAGGAAATCCCCACCGACGATTAGCAATGTGATGTGAGCAACCAGAAACTTCCAATTAAATTCGCCATTTCCAAACGATAATATGAGGTTCTCCTGACTAAAGGTGAATATTGCTGTTCTGCTGGCAGCTACCAGGCCGATGTCGGCAGACTTAGACAGACTACATCGTGCCCTGAAGAGTTCACTTGGCAAAAGAGAACTACAAGCACCCATGTCTACCAAAAATCACACGCCCATTCCTTCATCATGTAAAAACAAAAGATTAGAAACAGGGGAGGCCACTGTCCGAAATGATTTGCTACTTATACGTTTTTTGGTCACTGACAATCCTTGGTACATTTCTTGGCGGCAGGCCCTGAATCTGGAGTGGTAGTAGCAAAACTGCAGCCGATGGGTGGCAGTAAGTGGCTGTAGAAGTCATTGGGAGTAGTGCGAGCGAGTTGTGGTTGATGGGTGGCTTTCTAGCCGTTCGGGCACGTCTGGGTGTCAGCTTCGGTTAACGTTGAATAGGTGTCCTCTTTGTCAAGAGTGGAGTCGTTGATGAAGGTCTTGAAGGTGGTGAAGTGGCGGTCCATTCGGGCGTTGGCTTTGGTCATCCAGTTCCTTATGGGCCAACTATCGACATCGGGTATGGCAGCGCGCACAGGTTCTGGTAAACGGGGTACCCAGATGATACGAAGTAGGTTCTCCTCACTAGGAGAGTCATCTGTGGAAGGTTACAGCCAAGCGATACTGGTTATTTCCCGGAGGAGGAGCGAAGCCCTTTGGTCCCCCAACAGTTGTTGAGAGGGCTGAAAAAGCTTTACTATACAAGGGGCTGGCGACAGTGAGTACTGCACCTGATTGTATGTTATGAGGGGGTCTTACGCTATTGGGATATCTCTTTCTTCACAAAGCCTGTAGGAGATTACCAGGAAGGTGTCCGAGGGTATCACTGAAAGAACATAATGTGATTGGTGGTTGAGCGAGTCATGCTTTTAATGAAAAACTGGAGGTCTGATCGCTGAAACCAAGCAATTGCCTCTCTGCTGGCAAACAACAAAAGTTTGAATGGGGCGTTGGAAACTTCTGTGGAGTCCGCCACAGTAACAGTGAAGGGGGGGGGGGGGGAGACGGGAGGATTGAGTCGACCTTTGGGATCACCAATGACACGGGCCCAGAGAAGGTTGAGTCAAATGCAACTGAGTAACTTTATCCCAGACTTTGAGTATATATTCACACTAGATCCTAGCAAGGTCACAAAATACAAACACACAATTTTTTGTTAAACCGGTAACCAGCTCTGTTAACAGTTAAAAATGAAGTAGGAAGACAGGTTAATACGAGTTGCTGTCAGTGCGAGAGGAGAGTGAAAATACAAAAGGATAATCTATACAAAAAAAGAGAAATGTCGTTATTATGTACGATCGTGTCACACACTGGTGGTACCTATGTAAAAAGTTCTGATATAATTTAGCATAAATTCCAAATTAAATGTTTCATATAAAGTACCCTCTTTAGCAACCACCATAAGAACCAAGTAGAATCAGTGACATAGTTTGTTGCCTTTCTTTATATCAAAGTTGAATGACTGACAAACTTAGTCATATCTTTTCAACTCAGTATGATAAAATCGCATATTTAGAATGCATACTGTACTAATGATTCGATCGTCAATATTAACATTATTAATAAGATCCAGACTTTCCCTATATTGGATGCGGGATATACCTCAAGTATAGAGAGTAATTGCCATTATATAAGCAATTGTTTTGAGTGAAGTAAAATTACTGTCTAGACAGCAACATTACATAGGTAGGACAAATAATTTTTAGGTAATAGAAAAAAAAATAAATATCTGGTTCATGAAATATTAACTGTGTAAAAATATACTTTTTTTTTTTTTATTTAGCAAGCATGACACACTAATACTATTATTCCGATTAGTGCCATGGTATGACTTAAAGGGAAAAGATCATAAAAAATAAAAATCAGTTTTATTCAAAACATTCACCCTTTCAAAGTAGATATTTCCTTTTTTTTGGAATATGAAATCTAATGATGTTATCACTCTCCATTATGAGAAGGAAATAAAAAGAAGTCATACAAAAGTACCACTGCAGATCATGAATTAAGGGGTGAGTCATCAGCAGCTATAGCCTAGCCCTCCTTGGTACAAGCTTGGATGGAAAGGAGGCTTGGAGACTAATCATAAGTATATATAGTCTCAAGGGCGTTGTCACTGCCTCTTGTCTTTACCATTCATGAAAGGCATCTAAAAAGCTTAATCACTATCACTCTATTAAGGCCGGTTTGTTTGATGAATATTCTCCAAAATCCGAACTTCTCCCATTGAGAGGTTTATCCTGAGCCTTCTTCATTTCCCCCAGCAACCACTTTCAACACATACCCACACCATCTCAATCGTGACATTTTTATCACCTCTGCAACTTTTGCTAAGCAGTCCATTCTTCTTATTTCATAATTTGTTCTATTCATTCAAGTAAAGATATTTCCACAATCCACGTAAGCATTTTCCTCTCTTTTCTCATAAGCTTTGCTTCATTTTTTGTTCTTATTTTTTTATTCTAAGAACCCAGGTTCCCCATCCATAAATCAACAATGTCTTGTTAATATGCTATAGATCATGAATTTTGGCTTGATTGGCATATACTTATCGCATACCACTCTTTCTCCTTCCCTCAATTCTTCTTGACAGATTTTATTCTATTTTAACCTTCAGCCTTACACCCTCCCTTTTGACTTATAGTAGATCCCAATTACTTAAATTAGTCCACTGGTTTTAAACGAAGCCTCGAATTTTATGCATAGATATCCGGTCGGTAGCTTACTTATTTCTCGCTATATCTTCCAGTTTTATCCACCTTCACTAAATCTCCCTTATTTTCAGCAGTAATCCTCAAATTGTTTGCATTTACCAACTCCCATATCTCTTCTATTCTAATCTCCTAACTAGATTCATTCATGTCACCATAAATGAAAACCGGCTTAATGCTTACCCCTTTTGCAATCTAACTGTAACTTCAAATTTTTCTGTGTCCCTAATAACAGTTACTTCTCTTGTCCTTAGTCTTATACCAATTTACCAAGCATCTCCATTACCATATTCTTCCTGAAGCACCAAAAATCAACTATCTTGCTATTGCATCTTAAACCTCTACATCTGAAGAGAAGAAAAAAAAACACACACACAAAGAAAATATTCAAAATTTTCTCTAGCCTCTTTTTCTGTGGTGGCCTTATTGTAAACATGGTATTTACACTCTTCCTCCCCATCAATATGGATAGATAACACTTAGTGATAAATAAGGAAACCATTTTCAATAATGATATTAAGAAAATGATTCAGATTTCGAACAACACTACCTGCTGTTGTCAGACCCAATGAAAAGCAATTCCTCGATTCTTTCACTACCGTCCTAACCTATCTACAGAACAACAATCAACTAAATACTCTCTCTCTCTCTCTCTCTCTCTCTCTCTCTCTCTCTCTCTCTCTCTCTCTCTCTCTCTCTCAAGGATTTGGCACACGAAAACAAACAATGTAAGAAATAGACATAAACATAGATAATCCATATAATACGTTCATATTTTTATTGAGCTTATGTTTGAAAACCTATTAAACGTCCACTTATTTATCGGTTGAAAATATGTATTAGGCTTTATTTTAATTTTAGAATTATATGGACACTTGGAGGCATTTTAATCTTTCTCCGTCTTTCCAATCAAGGAAAATAGATGTGAAGCCAATAAAAAGATACTTGTGACGTGAGTTGAGAAGGAAAACCTCATCTGTCTCTATTGGCAGTCGGGAATTAGGTGAGCAACAGTATTCGTTTATTGTTGTTAGTAAATTAAGTGAAATGTTTCTGACAGAGCCATTAAAGAATTCTTTTAAAATTCTATATGAAAATTATCTTTATCACAACAGCTAATGTCTTTCATGAAATCTGCAAACATTAAAGTTTAGAAGTATCTTTTTTTTTTTTTTTATTCATCATCGGAAGGTAAATTGCACGTATTTTATTTCCAATTAATGATTTTAATAACCCAGTTTACTCTAACTTTATAATTTATTATATTTTCAGTATTCATTGATTAATTCATCTTATAAGCTAATATAATGAATTACTGATATGGAGAAGAACAATTCGAAAAATTAAGTAGATTTCATTCCCAGTGAAAAAATTTATTTAGTTAGAGGGGTAACAAAGTTAAACAAGTAAAAGTCAAGCGGCCATAGAATGGTGAGGAGCAAAATTTTTATCGACTAAGGAAAAAAAGGATAATGACTAATTTTAGAAAGAAAATAAACACTAGTGTTTTATGTCCATCTATATCAAAATTTTTCGTGAAACTAACAACGAATGTTATGTAGAATGTAAAGGCATTTCTAATTTACAGGTAAATATAATGGTTTAATCTTAATATTAACATTTAATATTTCAAATAAACCATCCACACAGGCGCTTTAACATAAAATGTATGAATCTAATTTTTATATAACTCCAGTAATGAGTGAAAAATCTTACGAATCTAGTTTAACAATAAAAATATGGGTAATCTTAGCGACGTGATGAAATGGAAGAAAGTAAACAAAAAAAAAGGTGAAGAGTAAATGAATAATAAAAAAAGAATATATATTTGAAACAATAAAAGTAATATGTTTTAATGTTCTGGAATAAAATCAGGGAAAACTATCAGAAAACTATTAGCATTTTATAAAGAAATGGATAAATAGCGAGTGTAAAATACTATATATGGCAAAAAAAAAAATCGCAGAACTATCCAAAATAATAAATAAACTTCATACCAAAGACATTCGTAAATATAATCACAAAAAAAAGAGGAGAAACTAAACAAAGGAAGAAGCATTAAATCATTCTACTATGATCAAAGTGCAATCAAATAATTACTTTAAAAGACGGAAAAGGAAATATTAGCAAAAAAAAAAAAAATTGAAATGATAAAAGTAGCAGAGAATTTACATATAATACTATACAATAGTGTTTCAGTGATAACCTAGCCAGTATAGACTGTATGATAAAATATATGAGCCCCTATAAAACGTAGCTGCAGGACAATTAAAGGAAACTTCAAAGGCATGAAAAGAGGCTAAGCATTGGAAAAGTCCAAAATTGTCTTCTTACTATGATAGTAAATATACAAGAAAATGAAAGAAAGACATTTTGCTTTTATTGGTGATTACAATACTTGCCAAACGGAGAGGCTAAATTCTGTTTCTTCTACTATGTCACCATGGCTTAAAGGTTTTGGACGTTGCCTCTGAACCAAGCTTTGAGTAAATCATATGTGAAGCTACTCACAAATCTAGTAACTGCTTGGAACTCGTATAGCGTACATCGACTTTTCTGGCTTTATTACAAGTAAGGGTGGTTCTGTGGTCGGGACATCTGATCATGTCTTGATTTCATTAGTACTGAGGACTGAACAGCTTGTCCCGGATATGTCATATTGATGTAAGATTTATATTAAACCTCAACCAGACTGGAATAGAATTGCTAGTCATCTTTTCGGCTTGAATTTGTAACAGCTGGATAAGAATTAATCCTGTTGTTCCATTGAATGAGAATCTATTCAACATAATAGATAGGTTTGTCCATTCTCGTCTAACCCTGATACAGTGATGATTGTTGACATGCTTATTTGGAAAATGAGGAGGCCTAGCATTTTTGAAAGGGTAAGAGATCAACATTGCCTTAAAATAACTAGACTTTGTTTACAGCTTCTGCTCAGAGAATTCATGCTTCAACTAAAATTGAATACAATTTAACCATAAAAGAATCCTTTTTGGTACAAACTCCAGGAACAAAAATGGTGGTCTACCCTTAAATATGCACGCTTTAGCGTAGATGCATCAGTTCCTTCTTTCCTTAAACCAAATGGTTCTGATTCACTTTATAAATGAAAAGGCAACTTTTTTGGCTGTTGTGTTTAACAAAAAGTAGAGCATTGAGAAATTTGATTGTCTTTATTCCTGTTTTCATGCAACTAATCTAGCTACCTTTAGTGTTTCGATCTCATGAATTTAAAGATCTCTTGATGAACTTTTATGCTTTTGGAGGTTTATATCCCAATAGTATTTTTCCTATTCTTGATAAAGACTGCAACTTATAAGCTTTAAAATTTGTCTGTTACATTGTGCAAGTAAGCAAGATGTTCTTTCCGCTCTTGTTGGAGAATTGGTAATATTACTCCACTATGTAAATGTATTTGTGGTGGCCTAACGTAAGCTGGTTGCTGCCCAATTTCCGTAACTTGTATTATCTAAGTTGTTCAACGTCATCTGGCAAAACGTTTGTTGAAGGTAATCCCCTCTTTCCTAGTAGGCAATTTAACTTTCATAAAGGCCTTGGAGTATGAGATGCCGTCATTACAATCTTCAATGCTTTATAGTAAAGCCTTAATTATGTTCAGGAAGTTCGTATCAATGTACTCTATTTTAGTGCTGGGTCTGATTATTATTCATGAGACCCATGTTTTCAAACCCAAGCCGTTAGGTGTGGGTGTTTTTTTTTTTTTTCTTTTTTTTCTTTTTTTTTCAGAAGCAGAATACAAAGAGTTGTTGTTGATGGTCATCAGAGAGAATATAGGAATGTGATACCTAGCCCTCTTCGGGGTACTGTTCTTAGCCAATTACTTATCATACCATAAGGGCATGAAATATGGTTTGGCTTAGAAAACAAATTTGTTACATATGCAAATGGGGCTAATCGTTTTGCATCAGTTCTATCTCCTGAATGAAAATGTATGGTTACTAAAGCCTTTAATGGAGATATGAGTGAAATTCGTGCAGGGCACAAAATGAGAAGGATGAAGTCATTCTATCAAAATTTGAAGTATAATTGTAAGTGGGTCAAGGACAATGTATCTTAAACTGTGTATGACTCTTTTACGACTGAAGCTCGACAACAAATTTACTTTGGAGAAACACATTAGCTCTGTCTAATATTCAATTGCACAAAAACAAAAAATGGCATATTGAGAAAGTCTTGTAAGAGTTTAATGATCGATGTATTCTGAAGTAATTATTTTTTCCATTCTACCTTCTTTCTGAAATTACTTTCCTGTTTGCTTTAAGCTGCTGATTCTCATCTTAATATTATGGTGGACAGGAACATAAAGTGTATTAATTATTGTATTCCTGATCTAGATACCATTATCTGGCACCCCAGTTTAATTACATTCTTATGCATGTTGCCTATGATTTTTTATAATTTTGACCATCATTCACATCCACATCTTCCTGGACAGTATCATCCAGTTCGTAAGACTAGGTTTGTATTAAATTCTAATAAAAATGCATTTTCATGAAGAGGTTCAACACTACAAGATACTCTGGTGGTTTATTCTAGAAGTTTATTGTAGCTATGGCTAAGATTGGGATTACTCCTCTTGATCATATAGTGGAATCGGTAAAACTTCAAAAGTACAGCAATGCAGGAATTTTTTTTTTATTTTTTTATTTTTTTTAACAAGCTGAAATAAGCCTTTTTATGGTTTATATATGAAATATCTGTTCTATTGTTGAAAATGTTCGGTAGGATATTTCAGTCTAGTTTTTCATTACTTCTCATATAGTTTATCCACTTCCTTATTGGCTTCTCTTATTTGGCTATTTTTTCTTGTTGGAGCCTTGTTCCTATAGCATCCTGCTTTTCCAACTATTGTTGTGGCTAATAATAATAATAATAATAATAATAATAATAATAATAATAATAATAATAATAATAATAATAATAATAATAATAATAATAATAATAATGATAATAATAATAATAATGGATTTATATGTTAATGGTGGAAATTTGATAAGAGCAGGACTGAATAAACTTTACACTAATGGAAACATCTGGAAAAATATTCTATACGTACGTTTAGAAACATTTCTTCATTAAACTAATCCACGATAAGGGAGAAAAAATAGATTGGAAAAAAAAAATATCCAGCTTGATAAGTATACCCGAAGTGATAAATAAGATATTTATAAAGATATTAGGCTGAATAACAAGACAACATGAACTCAGTCAATCTAATTAGCAGGCAACCTTTAGAATTAAGTGTTCAACAACATACCAAATGCTTGTATTTAACCATCCAGTGGAAAAATGACAAACCACTATGTATGAGATTTATAATCTATGAAAAAGCTTTCTTTTCTACCAAAACTTCAGCAATAATGAAAAACAAGTATGTTTCCGGGACAGGGATGATTAGCCATCAGATTACTAGTTAATTTCAAATGAAATTCCCTCCCTCTCTCTCTCTCTCTCTCTCTCTCTCTCTCTCTCTCTCTCCCCCCCCCCCTCTCTCTCTCTCTCTCTCTCTCTCTCTCTCTCTCTCTCTCTCTCTAGCAGTCAAATTAGTACTTTGTCGTTTTACAGAATTTCCTCGAATGGTCCAAATTAAGAAAAAAAAATTATGTATTTTTTAAATATATATCCTACGGTACAGCTTCAAGTTTCTTTTTTTTTTTTATTTATCCGTCTAAGCAGTTTTGTTACAAATGGAAACCACTATATTATAAAAACTTTGAAGAAACCACGTAATTAATTATGAATACCTTTTTATTCCGAAGAAATAACCAAGAGGGATCCAGGAAAAAAGTACAGGCAATGTGAACAGATATCTAAATCTAATCTGAGATGATATATGAAGGATGGGAAAATTATTCACCTGTTAAATATATACATCCATGTAATATCATCTGAAAAAAATAGAGATTTAGGAGATTTAAAACTGCAGTTAAGAAAAGAAGTGGTGTAATTCTAGAGCCACCAACCGTTGACATAAATGAATATTTGTTTGGTTCTTCTCAATCTCTTTCAGGTTTGGCTCTGGACTTGACAGCAATGCAAAAAAATATTTCAGGGACCTAAATATAGAAGAGAGTGAACACTATTGAAAATATTAAGGTATGGTTCACAATCCAAATCACATGACTTAGAACTGGTGCTATACTTTCGGTAAGATATGACAGAGACTCTTTTCTTTCTGAATCGTAGTTCAGTATATGGAAATCCATGTCCTTGAGATTGACAAAAAGTTTGAAGTCACCCTCTCGGATAGCAGTGCAAACTCCGCTTGTCTCCTCTATTTTCAATCAAGTTTGTCGAAAAACTTGTTCAAGAGGGAGACTTAGGATGGGTTTCCATTAACCCCTGAATTTCTCTATCTCAACAAAAACAGTTGTTGAAGCCAGGGGACCTCTGTCAGATATCTAGCACATTCTTCTGTATAATCGCCTCCACGTCACTTGCGAGGATGACTGCTTAGATGATTCTGGAGGGTGAGTCATCAACATCTTTGTAGAGTGAGTGAGGAGAAGAGGAAACCTGATGACAGGAAGGCAGTAACCATTTGCAAAAATATAAAGGTAAAAACGACTGTTAATGAAAGAAGTGCTGAAACTCCCAAGACATTAACCGTTGGGGTAATTGAATATTTTACTGGATATTTAAAATATACTATAGCCTTTGTTCCAGACTTTGTTGCAATGCAACAAGTCATTGATGGGGTTGATACTTAGACCAGGGTGGACACTAGTGTAAACATTTTGGGATTGGTTAACATTCCTAAGCACATGGCTCAGAATTGGTAATATACTCTCTGTAGGGTGAAGCAGGGATAATTTTTGTTGGAAGTGTGGTTCAGTATTCGGAGAAACCCGTCCTTGAAATGGACAGAGCATAAAGTCATCCTCCCAGATAGCAGTGCAGACAGTGTTTATCTCCTCCATTTCCAGTTAAGTTTGTGGAACAGACTTGTTCAAGGGAGAAACTTATGATGAGTTTCAATAAAAGACATGATTTCTAAGAGAAAACAGAATTGTTAAAGCAAAAAGACATATATTAGACATCTAGTACATTCTTCTGTATTATCGGCTTCACTTAACTTGCGAGGAAGAGGGCTTAGGTGATTCTAGATGGTTTTTCAGGAGGAAAACGGATAAGAGTAAGGCGATAGCCATCGCACATTAAATTTAACACCAATATATCCACAGTTCTGCTGTCACATTGCCCAATGGCTCAACAGGTATCTCTCAACTCGAGGAAGAATGAGGTGAATCTCGCTATCTCAGTGATCTCTGTATCCTCTTTTTAATCTGCTTCTTTTCCTAGTGCTGCCAGGTAAGTTGCAAAAGTGTGGAGCATGGTCCCCAGCATTACTCTAGCTGCAGATTTGAATCTGTTTCGCCATATACTTCTTTGGCATTGGTTTGGTCCTTGGATGAAGCTGCTCAGGGAGCAGGTAATCTAAAGGGACTTTGACCCTTGAAGATCACTGATCTTATAATAAGGAAATCATAACTCCCTTTCCACTTTTCAACGGTTCTATTAATCTCGTCTACAGGGAATAGAGACATTATGTCAGGTTCAAGGCATTCTAGAATGAGAATATTGCTTTTTGTCCCACCTGACAAGGAAAGCAAGCTGTCATTGCATCTCTTCTCCCAAGTTCCTAGTTAGCTCAACGATTTATTGACTATCGTACCAGATACATCAATGCTTTTGGTCCGAGAGCCCTAGGTTAGAGCATTTCTTCCTTTTATTATTATCAAGATTCCCAGATGAAGTGATGTTACTGCTCTAGACCAGAGGTCAATACAGATCGTAGCTTACAGGGTGGTCATAGATCACTTTCAATGGCGGTGGACTAAGTGGCAGAGAGTGATGTGCCCTTATAATACAATCTATCGATGGTAGTGGTTGTTGTCAGCCTAGTTACGGCTAGATACCAGAAAAGAGGCAAAGGGACTGCCTCCTCTGGTATATAAGATTTCGAATGTCAAGAAAGAGCTTAAAGTAGGAGCTTGGTTTAATGGCTCCATCATTCTGAATTCACGGGGCCACTGTCCTAGGAATTTACTATGAAGATTACATCCAATACAAATAGAAACCAAAGAACCTCAAGGGTATATCGGGAACTTTGAGAGCATCAAAGCATGTGTCAGTCATCATATCACCATAATCGGTTCCACTGAGAAAGATAAATTTCTATTCTAGGTTCTCCTTCTTTGCAGGGATGGGCAAAGGTTAGGAGAAATGCAATCTTTTGTAGCCCAATAAACCTCTCTTCTCCCTCGGAAGTGGAATCTATGCAGGTATGTGTTAATCTCTCTTCCCATTTGGAGTAAGTATCGTTTGTATTCCGTTAAGGGAAAAATGATAAAAAACCGACATGTCTATGAAGCCTTGTTAACATCTTCTCTCCTTCCCTCTAAGATCAAGTAGACACTTGATGTGGTGATATGTCTCTAGGAAGAAGATGGACTCGACAGTACCTCGTAGGCATGACCAGTAGCACTCAAAACAAATCTCTTTTCAGACATGGCTCTTGAGGCAATGGCGCATTTAGGATGGTTAATCTTCATGCGTCCCCGCAGTAAAGACTTCAGCAAAACTATACTCCGACCTCATAACCTTGTAAAAGAATTGGGAGGAGACTCAAGAGATTCCTGCAAGTTGCTCATCCTATGCATCATAGGAGTCCTATTCTTTTCATTGGCTACAGGGAGCACCTCAGTATTGAAAAAATAATGTGCTAAAATAGACGAGGAAGGTATGGGGGAATGATAACATTTCTCCTTCACCAGGGTTGAAGAGGTCCTGGTTGTAGGGGGATTCTCGGTAAGCAGCGGTTCGTCTCAACACGTATACCTAGTGACAAACAGGGTTATCAAACGCTCTGGGAGTCATGATTTGATCTCCTCTTTGGCAATTCTGCCATATAAGTATGTTGTAATGGAAAGAAGATCTCTGACACCCGAGAATCATGTTCATGATTGAGATTTATCGTCTAGTACATCTTCTTTATATCACTTACCAGATCATGGAAGATTAAAATCTCCTCATGGTGTGAATACTACATAGAGGAAATCTCCGTCCTAGGGGACTTGTGTGTATTTGGAGGAGGGTTTGGTCATCTCAGCCGGGAATACATTTAAAATCAGGTGATATCTTTGGGGCACCTTTCATTATTTTTTTAAATGTCCTGGTCTTGGACAATGAGTTAATCAGACATCTCTGGTATTATCATTATCATTATTATTAATATTATTATTATTATTATTATTAATATCAGATAGGCTACAACCTTAACTTCAAAAATCAGGATGCTAAAAGCCCAGTGAGGAAAGGAAATAAAGAAATAAATTAACTACAGAACATGTAAATATTATTGAATATAGTACATCTTATGATCTGCAAACATAATTAAAAGATATGCTAAAAACTATGACGAGAGACTCGCCTAGGCAAGTAAGCCCAGGAAGAGACGAAGTGGGTGAGGTGGAGTGACCACGCTTCTTCTTCATCGTAGTCAAGGATTTCCTGGCCTTAGGGCAACTTTCTTTAGCCGGTGACTAGTCTCTAGCAGTATGGATGCATCCTTGATTGTCAACACAAAGCTCTCCTCTGCAGGGAATAGGAGAGCAGCATGATCTAAAGGCTGCTAAAACCTCTGAGTTTGTCCACTGATGTAGCAGTTGAAGAAGAAACTAACCAAAATGTTTTTCAAATGTAGAATTGCAATAGGAAATGATAACTAAAGATTCAAAAGAGGCGGATGGAGTTGAAAAGCTTTATTAACTTTGAGATCTGAATGTTGATGAGCAACTGTCCTCAACCTAATAACATCATTATTTTAGTTTTTTAGAGTTCAGCTTCATTCCCATAATCAGCACCATGCAATAATATTTACTAGATCTTTATCAAGGGATCCTGCATTCCCAGGTCCGTATTCATGAGATGGGATTGAGGCATATCGAACAAACTCTTCTTTTAGGTCAAATAACATTATATATATATATATATATATATATAAACATATATATATACAAATATATATATATATATATATATATATGTATATATATATATATATATATATATAGTGTGAAGAGTAATGGGCCAGGAATAATACATAAGGAACACCAGGTATCACATTTTGTACTTAATAGGATCCTAATAAACAACAGCTTTTTGCAAGCTATTGCTTAAAAATTCAGTAATAATACTACGAATAGATTCAGTTACTTGCAATTATTTTGACCTTGGAAACAAATGCCTCACGAATAACCCAGTCAAAAGCAGCACGAAAATCACTTTTGATCATACAAACTTGGTGACCACAATCAACGAATTTTTATGTAGCATTGGAGATTATAAGATATGCATCACAAGCTCCAAGGTCTTTGCAAAAGCTAAATGGTAAATTTTTGTAAAAAACCATATCCTTTACCATAATCATATAAACGTTTTGTTAAAAGATGTTGAAAATGGAAAATTTGGCTGTATTCACCAGGGTTAGAGCTACCATAAACACATTACCTAATATGATAGACAGGGACTAAACCTTAGCTCATAGTCCTGAACACTAAGCCTCGTGGTAAGTACCTTAGGACCCTCTACTTCAATACTTATCCGGGGAGAAACCATTTGTACAGCGGTACACCTCTCACAAAACCATGCATACTAACCAGGGTGAAACTCAAGACTCTCATGAAATTTGGTTGTCATGTGCATCAGAGAACTCTTATTCTTCATAGTCACACCCTGAAAGTCACCATGGGAAGTAGGCCCAGAAAGAAACGAAGTGGGTGAGGTGGAATGACCACGCTTCTTCACGGTAGTCAAGGATTTCATGGCTTTAGGGTAACTTTCATTAGTCAATGTCTCATCTCTGGCAACATGGACAAATCCAGGGGTGTCACCATATAGATCCCCTCTGCAGGGAAGGGAAGAGCAGCAAGAGGGCAAAAAGACTTCTTGGCTCTAGAGCAGTGGTTCCCAATCTTTTTCAGTTGATGGCACCCTAAACTGATGCAACCATTACTGTGGTACCCCTTCTTCACCACCCCACCATATCTCATGAATTAACTTATCTGATGAATATAATTATTGTCCGAGCGGCTTTGAATCCATTAAGGAGAAACGTCGCTATATAAAACACTAGACATCATTATCATTTTTATTATCATCCATAATGAAACCAAAACCAGCACCACCGTACAATGAAGAAATACAAAGAGCATATTAGAAGATTTGAAGTAAAGACTTATGAATGCAGAATAAATAAAAAGAAAATGGTAATCACCCTTCAGAAAAGAAGAAAAAAACACTTATTTTAGTGAGATGTGTGTATTTGATGTGATTGACAGATCCGTTTCACATTGGGTTGAATGGTGGACAAACATACTCTCATTTCTTCCTCAAGAGTTTTCAGCCTTTCCCTTTTGTTAGTTTTAATGTTTGCTAGAGCAGAAAACCCCAACTCACATTGGTAAGAAGTAGAGAACTGGATATAAATTACCAGAGCTTTTTTGGTAACATGAGGTAACTTAGTCTTCATCTGAATCCAGAACTCGTCAAGAGGCAGCTGCATGTGCAAAAACTTTAGATCACGATCATGACGCAATTCCACTAACTGCTCTTCTTCCATGAGGGTAAGCTGAGATTTGGTTGATATGGATGCAACAAATGGGTTTCTTATCCATCATAGTTTTCAGTGCATATATCTGGGAATTAGTGTTGAAGTTGTTTTTCCAGTACTGCAAGATGCTCAGAAATGATGGGTATTATCTCACCACTGTTTGGTGCTACTGCAACATGTGATAACATGTCCAAATTGCCTTCTTTTACTTTGCCAACCCACAGTTGCAGTTTTTCTTTCAGCGCTCTAATTTTATCAGTAGAAGATAAAACATTTTCTGATTTCCCTTGCATACTGGCATTTACCTTGTTTAAAAGTTCAAAGATGTCAGCTAAGTAAGACAATTTTGCACACAAGTGTCATCTGCCAGTAAATCACAGAATTCCTCTTGTTCAAGAGTGAAAAAAGTAAGCATCTCTTCCTTCAGTTCGCATAATTGTGACAATACTTTCCCTCTGGGCAACCAT
>NC_090730.1:53690893-53695893 GCF_036898095.1 Palaemon carinicauda
CAGGATGACTTCTAGCCAGTGTATGAGCGAAGATGTTCAAAATCCATATTGTTAAAGAAATTTATGGAGGAGGCAACTTTTCTCGGATCATGACCTGCAGGTGTACTGTCTGGATCCGCTCTGCGAAAAAAAATAGGTGATTTTCGCCTTAGTTGCTAGAGAGATAAATTTGAGCCTGAGGTTTCTCCCATAAACAGCTCTCCTCCCCTAAAGTCTGAAGTTCTACGAAGATAGACCTTTAGGCACTCCACTGGACATAGAGATGCATCTTCCTTCAGAGGGCAGATTTTCCAGGGACCCCACTTATTGGTGGGTAGCTCATTCTTGGCGAGAAAAGTAGGATCCGGAAAAAGGTTTAGATCTCCCCCATCTAAGAACTGAACATGACCTTCCTCTCTCGAGAGGGCAACTATTTCACTAATTCTGGCCCCCGAATCGAGTGCAAACAAAAATATAACTTTTTGGGTCAAATCCTTTAAAGCACGCTCCTCATTATTCATCATTGAAGCGAAATGAAGAACTTTATCCAGAGACCATGAAATGGGTTTCGGAGGTGCTGATGGTCTGAGCCAAGCACAGGCCTTCGGAATTTTGTCAAAAATATAAATATAGAGTTCGACATGGAAGGAATATAGAATAGGTCTTGTCAAGGCAGACTTACACGTCGATATTGTGTTGGCTGCTAAACCTTGTTCATGAAGGTAGATGAAGAACGATAAACATAAATCTGTCAAGATATATTGTGGTTTCTTCGCCTTGACAAATGACACCCACTTCTTCCATGATGACTCATATTTGCTTCTTGTAGATTTGGACTTATATTCTTCTAAGAAGTTTATACTGTCTCTTGATATCCCGAATCTTTTTCTCACCGCTAGGGAGAGAAAATCATGAGATGTAGGTTCCGGGTTTTCTGTGATGAAGCGAAGACAGTCGACTTCTGTACTCGCTGAGTCAAAACTGGATTCGGTAGCAGGAGAAACTTCAGTCGTAGTTCTAATACCAGAGGGAACCAAACGCTGTTCGGCCACTTGTGAGCCACTATTGCCGCTTTCCCCTTGAAGGATATCAGTTTGTCGAGTACCTTCAAAAGAAGGTTGGGCGGAGGGAACAGGTAAATCCTGGACCATCTGTTCCAGTCCAGGGACATAGCGTCCACTGCTACCACTGGAGGGTCCTCGTACGGGGACACATAACAATATAACTTCTTGTTGTCGTTCGTCGCAAATAGGTCTATCTGCAGTTCCGGGACCTGACTCGAGATGAAAGAGAACGATCTTGCATCTAGGGACCATTCTGACTCTATCGGTGTGAACCTGGATAGAGCGTCGCCCGTCACATTACGGAACCCTTGAATGTGAATTGCTGACAGGTGCCATATCTTTTTTTCCGCTAGCTGGAAAATGGCCAACATCACTTTTTTTATTTGAGGTGACCTCGACCCTTGTCGATTCAGGCATCTCACTATCACCTCGCTGTCTAGGACCAATCTTATGTGAGCCGAGTGGCGAGGAGATACTTTCTTTAGTGTAAGAAGTACTGCCATAGCTTCCAGAAAGTTGATATGAAACTTCTAGAACAGGTTGGACCAAGCTCCTTGGAATTTCTTCCGGTGAGAATGACCTCCCTATCCCTCCTTTGAAGTGTCTGTATGAATCGTAATGGAGGGGGGAGGTGGCTGAAGAAGTACCGATTTCTTCAGTTGCTTGGCTTTGGACCATGGCTTGAGAAGCGTTCGCAAACGAGTCGGTAGTGGTCTCATCAGATCTCTTCGCGCGTTTGATGCATATTTTCTCCAAACTCAGGTTACATCCTTTAGCTGTGCTCTTAGCACAGGATCTGTTATTGAGGCAAACTGTAGAGAGCCCAGCACTCTCTCCTGGTTGCGTCTTGATATTCGTTTGGATTCTAGAAGTCTCTTGACAGATCCTTCTATTTCTTTCCTCTTCTTCACAGTAATGGAAAGTTGGTGTGACTGTAAGTTCCAGTGGATTCCCAACCACTGAAACTTCTGAGATGGAGAAAGTCGATACTTTTTTATGTTGATCTTGAATCCTAGATATTCCAGGAACTGGATCACCTTCTCGGAGGCTTGCAAGCATTCTGTCCTGGATGCTGACCACACCAGCCAGTCATCCACGTAGGCCACTACTTGGATTCCCTTTAGGCGTAATTGATGGACAGCTGCGTTCGCAACCTTCGTGAAAATCCTTGGGGCTATGTTTAGCCCTAATGGCAAGGCTCTGAAGGCATAAAGTCTTCTTTGTAGCTTGAACCCCAAGTAGGAGGAGAGGTAACGATTTATTGGAACATACCAATAAGCATCTGACAAGTCTATAGAGATGGCGTATGCCCGTTTGGGCAGTAGGGTCCTTATGTGTTTAAGCGTCAGCATCATGAATTTGTAGTTCACTATGAACTTGTTGATTGGCGACAAGTCCAGAATGACTCTGAGTTTTTCTGAGTCTTTCTTTGGAACACAAAACAGCCTTCCTTGGAACTTAATGGACTTTACCCCTCGGATTACTCTTTTCTCCAAGAGTTCTCAATCATATTCTTCCAGAACGGGGGTCGAGTGTTGGAAGAATTGTGGGAACGGAGGTGGAGTGCTGTACCAGCTCCAACTCAGTCCATTCTTGATTAGGATGTGGGCCAGGGATCGAAGGTCCAGCGATCCCAAAATAGATGAAGTCTCCCTCCTACTGGAAGCATCTCATTTCTGTTGTTGTGGACCTGAGGCCTTGCCTCCTTGACCGTGTCCTCCCCTGAATCCCCTTCCTCTTGAGGGGCATCTAGAGGAACCTCTGGCTGCTCCTCTAGCTCTTGGACGAAAGGTCGTTGCCTGCCTTTCGAACGCTGGGTTAAACGTAGGCGACTGAGTCATCACTGGATGAGGTACCAACTGGTATGTGGTTGGAGGTTTTGCCACCAACTGAGGCACCGCGGTCGCTGGAAGTTGTTGCTTCTGCTGTTTGTAAGGCTTAGCTGGCCGAGAGGATAGCATAGGCTTCTTTGTCTTTCTCTTAGGTTGGGGACCCTCATCCGGGGAAGACTTACTCTTAAGAGTTAGGCCCCACTTCTGGAGAAGGTTCCTATTCTCCATGGCGGCCTTATCCACTACCTCTTTGACCACTTCATTAGGGAAGAGGTCCTTACCCCATGTACAAGAGGAAATCAATTTCCTAGATTCGTGCCTCACTGCAGTCGAGGCGAACACGAACTCTCTACAAGCTCTCCTAGCTTTGATGAAGCTATAGAGATCCTTAGTTACTTTTGCCAGATGGATTTTGGCCACTACCATGAACATGTCCTGGTTCTTGGGGTCACTTCCCATCGTCTCCAGAGTCGTCTGTAAGGAAATCAATGCTGCAAGTCTCTCTTTTGTCTCTTGCTCCCTGCGCAAGAGAAAATCAGACAGCTTTGGAAGGTCGTCACCGAACTGACGTCCGGCAATATCGGCCTCCAACTTCCCGACTGAGAAGGTAAGGTGATCGTCCTTCCAGTCCTTCTGGTTCATGGGCAAGGTCAGGGACAACGGCCTACACTCCTCCAAAGAGGGGCATGGTTTCCCTGCCTCCACCGCCTTTAAGGCAGCCTTATATCCCTTTTCCAGAAAGGGAAAGGCCCTGGTAGGAGAAGCCACAAAGGAGGGATGTTTCTTACTCAAAGTTGGTATCTTTGAGTTTGTGAAGCCCCTTTCTTTCATAGAGCTCGTTAGTAAGGCCTGTGCCTTACTATGGTCAAAGACTATGACCTCTTTCGGCTCCGTCTCCTCCTTTGAGGTTGGCTCCTTCTTAAGCCGGACATAGCAGTCCGGGTAAGACTTCTTGTTGGGCCAGAATTCCACTTCTTCAAAGGGAATTGAGCACAACTTCTCTGATATGATAATCTTCCCAGTTGTCATAGGCATGAGTTTGGCATACCTCTCAGGATTGGCGTCCGATCACAAAGGAAGATCCTTCACGTTGAGCTTCTTCTGGGGCCCACGTGATGCTGCAAGTCTCCGCATCTCTAACTTCATTGCAGCTTCCTTCTCATCATTCTTCTTCTGCATCTGTTGAATCATTTCAACGATGGAAGAAAGAGTCCTTCCCAGATCATCTGGGATAACAGACGATGTTGAGGGAATAGGTTCTGGGGCCTGAACCGATGTGGCTGAGAGCTCGTCGATTTCTTCCTCCTCAGTATCAGGAGCTTGGGTCAGCTCCTCTTCCTGGCCTTCTGCCAGAAGGTCCTTTTCGGTGTACTCGGACACCTCAGACATCCTATCGTCCAGTTGGATGTCTTGTAGGGCGTCTGAGACTTCAGAATAAACCTGAATGTGTATAGTTGAGATCTCCGTGGGAGGCTGAGGAATTACAGCATCCACAGATGCCTTAGGAAAAAGTGGGCCCTCATCTTCTCGCTTGGAAGGTAGTAGCCTGAAGTATTCTTTTGAAAACCCCTCACCCAGGTTCGTAACTTTTCCCTAGCTGCGTCCCTTGACTTCGCCGACTTACGAGTGTCAAATGCCTTGGAGAATGCGCATGTTGCGTGCCTCCTACACAACTCATATCCACAGAAATTCTTGCAGCGGACATTACAGAACATGCTCCCGCACTTCGGATGGTCTTCCTGTAAGAGAAGAAATTCCATGAGTATCAAGTGAAGGCATATCACTGGATAACTTATGAATGATGTATATATAGCTTATAACTATTAAGCTAGAAACGAAAGAAGGAAAGACACATACTTGTATTTCCTGCCCAGCCAATTTTTGTAACCTTCCAGATATTAAAACTTTAAGGTTAAGTCTCATTCTAGAATAACCTTCATTATATTTTCCAGAGGAAATTAGGTGTAGCTCACACCATGGTAAGAGTTTTAATATACTGGATAACTAATAAAGAAAGAGGTCACTATCTCTACCCTGTATGGTTTCAACAAAAGGCTGTACAAGGCAACACCAAGTATGTTGGAAAATCTTTAGTGTTACAATATATTCTATACTATAGTTTTCT
>NC_090730.1:53708393-53755893 GCF_036898095.1 Palaemon carinicauda
TACAGGGGAAAACATCAGATAAAGAACAAGATATTGCCTTGGGAATTTGTCTTAACAGTCTCACCTTAAGATATGTTGAATTTAATCAAGAATCATGGATAGAAGGTGATGAGATTCTTGAATTAACTGAAACATGAAAAGAGAATGAAATACCTGCAAGTACACTTAGTTCTGTAACAGAGGAGGAATCTTTGAGGTATATAGAAGGTTATATAGTTAGAAAAAATTTCATTGAAATATCCTGAATTAGGAAAATCAGGTGTTATTGCAGATGATAAATGTTGGATAGATGTAATGAACAGAGGTGGTCTTCATGTACCCTCAGATTCTTTCTTTTCCCAATTAAGCAAGATGAGAGAAATCTTTTTAGCTGTCCATGGTGAAAAATTGAGAGCTAGAAATATTTGTATAAGAGCTCTTGCTGACGAGATGAAAATGATGGAATTACCTTACCGGCTAATGTTATATATTTCTTTGCAAAATTCTGTATTTTACAGAATTAGACATTTAAAAAGAAAAATTGATTTCAATAAAAAAAGTCAAGAGATTGCAGAAGTAAGAATAGCAAATATATAAAAATTATTAAATACAGATTTTGTAAGTAAATTAAATTATTCATGAACCTACAGATTATATTTAATTTATATTTGAAAATTGTATAATAAAAATATTGTAAATAAATTTATAACCTATTTCTGAACCAGCAAATTGTATTTCATTGATATTAAAAAATTGTGAAGGGGAAACATTGTTAATAAATTAATAACGGAAAATGGCCAACATCGCTTGGTTGATTTGGGCTAATCTCGAACCTTGACGATTCAAACATCTCATTAACACCTCGCTGTTCAGAATCAGCATAAGAACAACTGCCATAGCCTCCAAAATGTTGATGTGGAAGGTCTTGAAGAGAGAGTCCCTTGGATTTTCCGTTGGTGAGAGTGACCTCCCCATCCTTCCTTTGATGCGTCCGTGTGGATGATGACTGAAGGTAGAGGTGGTTGCAGAGGCACCGACCTTTTCAGGTTCTTGGCCTTTGACCATTGCTTGAGAAGTGATTGTAGTCGAGTCGGTATCGGTCTTCTAAAATCTCTTCGAGCATTTGATGCATATCTTCTCCAGACTCCTGATGCATTCTTTAGCCTTGCTCTTACCACTAGGTCTGTCACTGATGCAAACTGAAGGGAGCCCAGCCCTCTCTCCTGTTGGCGTCTTGATATCCTGTTGCAATTTAGTAGTCTCTTGACAGATCCCACTATCTCTCTCCTCTTCATTGGTGGAATGGAAAGGCGGTGTGACTGTAAGTTCCAATGTATTCCAAGAAATCGAAACTCCTGAGCTGGAGATAGTCGAGACTTTTTGACGTTGATCTTGAATCCCAGATGTTCCAGGGATTGGATAACTTTCTTGGATGCTTGCATGCATTTTGTCTCGGATGCTGCCCACACCAGCCAATCGTCCAGGTGCGCTACCACTTGGACACCGTCTAGGCGTAGTTGTTGAACGACTGCATCTGCAAGCTCTGTAAAGATCCTTGGGGCTATGTTTAGTCCTAAGGGCATGGCTCTGAAGATGTATTTCTTTTCTGTAGCCTTAATCCTAGGTAAGAGGAGAGTTGGCGATTGATTGGAATATGCTAATAAGCATCAGCCATGTCTATGGAGACTGTGTACACCCATTTTGGCTGCAGGGTCCTTACGTTTTAAAGGGTCAGCATCCTGAACTTGTAGTTTTCTATGAACTTGTTGAGTGGCGACAAGTCCAGAAAGACTCTGAGTTAGTCTGAGACCTTCTTGGGAACACAAAACAGCCTACCTTGGAATTTGATGGACTTTGCCCTCCTTATCACCCATTTGGTCAAGAGCTATCGGGTATATTCTTCCAGGACAGGAGTGGAGTGTTGTAAAAATTGAGGAAATGATGGTGGAGCTGTCTTCCAGCTCCAGCCTAGTCCGTTCTTGATCAGGTTGTGGACCCAGGTATCGAAGGTCCAGCGATCCCAAAATGATTGGAGTCTTCCTCTTACCAGAAGCATCTCATTGCTTTGGTTAACCGGAGGACTTGCCTCCTTGACCGCGCCTTCACCTACCCCCTCTTCCTCTTGAGGGGCGTCTAGAGAAGCCTCTATTTGACGCTCTACCTTTAGGGCGAAAGGTAGTGGTCTGCCTCTCATAGGTGGGAGTAAAGGCTGGCGACTGGGTCACCATCTGCTGGGATACCATCTGGTAGGTGGGTTGGGGTTGTGCTACCATCTGGGCCACCGCGATCATCGGAAGTTGTTGCTGTCTGGCGGGGCGAGAGGCCAACCTTGTCCTCTTTGTATTTCTTTCCTGTTGGGGACCCTCATCCGGGGAAGACTTCCTCTTAGACGACATACCCCACTTTTGGAGAAGATTCCTGTTCTCCTTGGCAGCCTTCTTGACTATCTCCTTGACCACTTTACTTGGGAAGAGGTCCTTTCCCCAGATATTGGAAGATATCAACTTCCTGGGTTCGTGCTTCACCGCAGCCGAAGCAAACAAGAACTCCCTACGTGCCCTTCTGGCCCTAACGAAGCCTTATAGGTCCTTGACCAGTGTTGCCAAGTGTGACTTGGCCACGACCATATACATATCTGGGGATCTATCGTCACATGCCATTGCCTCCAAGGTAATCTGGAGGGACAGAGATGCGGCAAGCCTTTCCTTTGTCTCTTGCTCTCTGCGCAAGAGAAAATCAGACAACTTAGGGAGGTTTTCACTGAACTGTCGTCCAGTAATATCGGCCTCCAACTTCCGGACTGAGAAGGTAATATATATTTCCTTCCAGTCCTTGAGATCTGTAGGCAGAGCTACGGATAAGGGTCTACACTCCTCAAGCGTAGGAAAAGGTTTCCCAGATTCTACTGCCTTCATCACTGCCTTGAACCCTTTTTCCACAAAGGGAAAGGCCAGTGTAGCTGGAGCAAAAAAGGAAGGTTGTTTCTTACTCAGGGCTGACACTTTAGAGTTAGTGAAGCCCCTGTCTTTCAAACTGCTAACCATTAAAGCCTGAGCTCCTCCATGGTCAAGAACTATGACCTCTTTCGGCTCTGTCTCCTCTTTAGACACAGGTTCCGCCTTCAGACAGACGAAGCTGTCTGGATAAAACTCAAAGCTGGGCCAAAAGTCGACATCTTCGATGAGGACGGCTCCCAGCTTCTCTGAAATAAATATCTTCCCGTTTGTGATCGGCTTGTACTCTGTATGCCTCCACGGGTTTACATCAGATAATGAAGGAAAATCCTTCAAGTTGAGTCTCTTGTGAGACCCGCGGGACGCTGAAAGATGATGTATCTCCTTCCTTAATGCAGCTTCCCTTTCTTCTCTCTACTTCTGAAATCTCTCCATCATTAACATGAGGGTAGACAGGGTCTTCATCATTTCATCAACAGAGGACGTAGAGGGCACTTTTTCTGGGGCTGGAACCGACGAAACGAACACTGATTCGACTTTGTCCTCTTCAGTTTCAGGAGCCAAGGTAGACTCCTCTTCCTGACTTTCTGCAAGAAGGTCCTTCTCAGTGTCCTCTGACACCTCTGATATCCTCTCATCTAGATGGATATCCTTCATCGCGTCTGAGACATCCGTATCTACAGAAATCTGGACGCAAGGGATCTCAAGGTGAGGCTGTGGTATGACGGCATCCGCAGATGCCTTAGTGAAAAGATAGGCCCACACCCACTCATTCGGGAGGTAAGGCCCCGTGGCATTCTTCTGAAAGTTACGGACTCATCTACGCAGCTTACTCCATGCTGCATCCCTTGACTCCATTGTCTTGGGGTCATAAAAGGCCTCAGTAACCAATGCTTTGCATACATTATATACCTAGGGGTCCCAATACTTGAGAATTCCCTTGGAGATGGAACAGAAGGAGTGCGCCCTGCACTCCTCGTGGCCACAGAAGTCCTTGCTCCTTACGTTGCAGAAGATTTGCAGGCACTTAGGGTGGTCCTCCTGTAAAGAGAGGAAAACGAAATGAGTATATGGTAGTTCATCTCACTTGATAAACTATATAAACATTATTAATAATATTTTTACATTTTATTGCATATAGCTAAGGATAGGCAAGCTAGAAATTAATTAGGAAAGAAGACACATACATGTGTTTCCTGTCCAGCCAATTGCTGTGGCCTCCCTCAAAATTAAAGCCTAGTGTTATCCTATTCAGGAGGCCATTGGAAGAATTCTACCCTGTAAAGATAGATACGTGTAATTTAACAATGACTTCCCAAAGGTTTAATAATGAGGGTCATTTGTAACTGATCGTCTATCAGTGTATGGAAAGAAATTTTCTTTCCTTATATAGAATGGTCTCAACGATAGACTGCGCATGGACACACAGTGTGCTGGAAATTTAACTACTGTATACTTTATACCATATTGTTCTGCTTGCAGAATGATCTATACTGCAAATATACCGGCTACTGTATAGTCTTATACTGTGGTTCTAGCCGGCTTGTATCCAGCAGGGCTAGCACCTGGGGCACAGTCCAGCCGGTGCATTGCTGGCTGGGATATTGGCTGGCAGCCCGCCGGTTGCCGGCAAATTGCCGGCCTCCGGCAGGTCGCTGGCTTTCGTCGCTCTAGTCCAGCCATCGTCTTGGCAGTCAGGGTAGTGCCCGGCAGTCTGGACCCGGCCGGCCTTTATCGGCCAAGTCAATTGTGCTGGTGGCTTGTTGGCTGCCTGCACACAAGTCCAACCAGCATCTTGCCGGCCAGGGTAGTGGCCGGCAGCTGCCGGTTAGGTTAATACCCGATGGCACCAGCCGATAGAGAGAGAGAGAGAAAGCAAGTAGTGAAGGATGATGTAAGAGCTCTTGTCTTACTGCCTTCCTCCAGAATGAGGGTTCAAATGCAAGGGGAGAATGTATTGTTCAGGCTTCCACACATCCTCAACCATTGCTGGTCTCTCCCGGCAACAGGTTTGTGAATGGCAGTCCAAGAGAGGACCGAAGAAAACTATACAGTAAAGGGATCCTCTGCTGGGAGCCATCCCAGCCGCCACAGCTCTCCTGGAGCCTTGTGTCCATAAGGGAAAGCTGAGTGACTAGGCCACTACAAGCAGAAGCCCTAGCCGGCCCTACAACCTGACAGCAAGCGGTGAGATTGTAGGACGAATGCTAAAGGGTTGCGATGGCTAGGCCATCACTAAAGGACAGAGAGGGGAGGGAAAAGGGTCCTGTATGAGGTGTGGAAGGAGCTGGTAGGGTTTCCAGTCCTACCACACCATAAAGAGACTCTGTTCCAGTGTCGGCGCCATCCTAGGTGGTAGGAGAATATCTATTCTCCAGCCTAGGGTCTGCCAATAGGGTTAAGGGGCCGGCAGCAAGCTTGCCGCCACCCCTAAACCAGAGAGAAATAGAGTTCTGGTACCGGCGTCATCCTAGGCAGCAGAAAGATGTCTATTCTTCAGCCTAGGGTCTGCAAGCACAGGACTAGTCTACTAGACCACAGGGAGAAGGTGGCAATATCATATAACCCCTTAAGGTGCAGTCTAGGGAGGTGTAGCCTCCTATGCCGGCAACGTAATCCGACAGGGGAATGACTATTCACTCTGCTGGCCAGCTGCCGGCACAAGACTATCTACTCTGAGATTCTGACCGAAACCTAAAACCTGCCATCTGCGGCTAAGGGAAAGGACAGAAAAACCCTAGCCTAGTCCTGCCTGAATGACAGCTTGAGGTACGACCGACTATGGTTGTAGCCTAAGGCTACACTCATAGGAAGGAGGTATTACCCTTTGGTCTCCACTGGAGAAGAGTATCGCTTTATATGATAATTCTAAGAGATATCTATCTCCGCCTGAATAGATAAAACGATACACGAGGGTAACCGGGGAACCTGTATGAAAGTATACTAAAGCCAATAGGCTAGTAGCCCAGTGGCAGCGAGAATCGACTACCTAAATCACCGAAACTCTCTCGTATTCTAACTTAGAAGAGGAAATTTATTATGCAATCAATATATCTCACATGTATAAATTGCCTTTTTGGTCTTAGGCCATGTCGTCCTGATGGAAGTTCCCTCATTAGTAGCTTCCTAGGTACATTTGATTACAGTGATATATCCCAGAGAATTTACCAAAGGTATCCAGAATTCTTACTCCTGGAGCGAATATCCCTTAAAACTTTAAAAGGTATATCGCGTAATATCAGAGGACGTATTCTTGACACGTCTCATAGCTATCTACACCCCTAAAAACGCTTTTGCTTCGAGGGGAAAAGTGGCAAGAATATAGGAGAGTCGTTAAAAAGGCGACGCTCCTACCGTACTGTAAATAGTGCGCCAAATCGCTACCGCGCGGCGCCACCAAGCCATTCTTTCTGCCGTAGTTTTGTTGACCGGTGTTATCCCGTGTTATCTCTTGCTATTTTGGAGTTTATTTGTCACTATGATGTCTTCACAAGCCTCATTTGCTTCTGGAAAGTTAAGTAATATCTTTGAATTGTGTAAATGTAAGCTCTTGCCAGTTTTGCTCTTCAATTGAGATCGTAATTAACGTAACAAGAGCTGTTGCCAGCCGGATGGCTTCTTGAACAGGGTCGTTCTTTCTTGTACATTTAGTTAGCCTGAACGACTTTCCCGGCATTATTTGCTTTAATAATTTTAGCTATTTAGAAATTTAGCTAGGGATTTTTATATTATGTCATTGTTGTCGTGGATTTGGCTATTCATGATTGAGCCTCACGAGTGCTATGCTTCCTAGCCTAGGCACCTACACACTTTATGCATGATATAACCTTCCTGGTAAAGTTTTATTGAAGTTCAGGCAATATTTTATACAATTAAGATATTACTGCATATAATTTACCTCTTCCAAGATAGTATACATGAGAGTTTCAGTGAACAATTCTCAATGCTCCTAGGCTACTAGCCTAGGGGCTTTAGTATACTTTCATACATTTCCCCATTGCTCTTGTATTGTTTTTTGAGGGGAGACTGACACCTCCTATACCTTTTAAGTCGATACTAATCTCCTGGTGAGATTTAAGAGAAATCCCCCTTCCCTCTGATTAGCATAGGCTATCCTCAGTTAGCTCTGCAGTGAACTGAGTTCTGGCAAAGTTTTACTGGGGTGTTTCGTTTCTTTCTCTTAACCACTGAGTCGGTTTTTTTTATCTTAAAACGGGACATCAGAATTATAAGTCTGTGTTAGGCATCTTACTGTCTTGGTGAAATGATTTCCCAAGTCAGGTTAAGTTGTCTTTACAGGAGGCTAGACCTCCCTAGACCATACGAGGAGGTTTTGTATTACAATTCCTCCTTCCTTGGTCTAACAGACAGTCCTGTGCTGGTAGATCTTAGACCGAAGAAATTAGTTTTTTCTTGCCTAAGATCTCTAGCACGAGATTCTGTTCTCTTGCGAGATTGTGTCCTGTGTGCTGCTTTCTCACTTGACTAACTCAACCTAGGGAAATGATTTCCCCTTCTTGAGGTTACTTTATGAGATCAGAATCCTTCAAGTTAGGTAGTGCCTTCGGGTATTACCTTACTTATAGGACCCTTACCCCTTCCCCTCTGTCTCTTTTGTGTTGGATGAGCCATCACCCTCCCTGGCCATCATTCTACATTAGACCCTATGGGTAACCTGAAGAATTGGCCTGAGGTTCCCTGTCTGCTGCTGGTTGAGCCGGCTGCCGGCAGGTACCCTCATATTCATTAGAGTGTTCTTCAGTCCTCCCTTGGACTGCCTTCCATAGCCCATATGGATGGGATATGGTTGGGTGGAAGCCCGAATATAATTCCCCCTTCCACTTGAACCCTCATTCTGGATGTAGGCTGGCAAGGCTGAGCCTCTGCCTTCCTCCATCCTCTCTTTTTCTCTGCCTTTCCTTATACTGGGCCGGCCGCCGGCAGCTACTAGCTGCCGGCGGCCATGTTGGTTGTCTGTCGCCACTTGCAGTGGGTGTCGCTGATCGACGACCCAACGACAGTAGACATACTATGACCGGCCATTCAAAACTCTAGACATTTTCTGCCGGGTCCTACTTGATAGAGGGATCCTTCGGCTGCCGGCCGGCAGAGCCGCTGCTGGTGACCTGCCGCCCATTACTCTGAAGACAGTAACTGCCTTCAATAGCCCGGAATAGGCGGGTATATGCTGGCAGGTCCGGCATGTGCCGGCAGGACCGTCATATGCCGGCAGTCCCCTGGCAGGACTGGCGGCATGCCGCCAACAATCAGTGCTGTAGCCCAAAAGTTTTTTCCAACCTACAAGGTGCTTCATGGGTAGCCTATCGTGACACCATCACATATCAGAGAGCGATTCTCTCTACAATTTAATGGTTTTCAACCAGTATTTTAATTCCAAATATTGAACCTAGAAGATTGTGTCAAGAAGACACTTTATATCAAAGAATATCATCTTCCCCTAAAATTAGTTAAGAATTTAGTGTTCAATAACGGAGGAGGTCATAGCAATGGGCTGGACAGGAAACACAAGTAGGTGTCTTTCCTATTTTCTAGCTTACTCTATCCAAGCTAATATTATTTAAGATGTGTATGCTGAAATCTCAGAATTTCACCGAAAACTTATATGCTTTTCTTTCTTTACAGGAGGAGCATCCCGAGTACGGGAACAACTTTTTTAGGGTCAGTAGTAAGAACTTGTATGGCCACGACATGTGCAGGGCCCATGCTTGTTGTACAGCCACCAAGGGGGCTCTCAAGTACTGGGACCCACAGGTATGTACCGTTTGTGATAAACTGGTGAAAGAAGCTTTTGATGACCAAAAGAGTACTGAGTCAAGGGATGCAGCAAGGTAGAGGCTGCGAAAATGTGTCAGGGGTTTTCAGAAGAACACCTCTGGCCCATACCTTCCTAATGAGAGGATGAGGGATTATCTTTTCCCTAGAGTATCCTCGGATGCAATCATTCCCCAGGCTCAACCTGAGATTCCCCTAGTTCAGATTCCGGTAGAACCTGACGTATCGGACGCCTTGCATGGCATCCAATTGGAGGACAACATGTTGGTTGTCTCGGAGGAGACTGAGAACAATATCCTAGTGGAGGAACTGGATCAGGAGGATGACGTACCCCCTGAGGCTGAAGTTGAAAAAACCGAAACTATTTCGGTATCATCAGCCGCGATGACTGAGTCGGTGCCTTCGACTTCTTCCACTGCACCCCAGTTAGATTCTATCACGAGTACGTTGCACTCGCTGCTGTCTACGGTGCAGGACATTCAGAAGAAATCGTCCAAGAAAGAAGCCTCTCTTCGGGCGGAAATGCATCAGCTGGTTGCAACACGTTTAGCCCCGAAGAAGCTAAACGTCAAGGATCTCCGCGCTTTCTCTGACGTCAATCCCTGGAGATACGCAGAGCATATGCCAATGTCGGGGGGAAGATCTTCCTCTCGGAGAAACTGGGCACTGTCCCAGTACAAGAAATTGAGTTTTGGCCCAGCAAAGGGGACTATTCGGATTGCTATGTCCGTCTGAGGATGGAACCTGCATCCAAAGAGGAGAGAGAGCCGAAGGAGACCATTGTCCTCGAACTCTCTAAGGCCCAGGCCTTATAAAAAGCCACCTTCAAGGAGATGGCGTTTACTAGCTCCAAGGTGCCGGCTCTCAGTAAAAAGCACCCGTCCTTTATTGCTGAACCCAAACGTGCCTTCCCCTTTATGGACAAAGGGTTTAAGGCAGCCTTAAAGGCAGTCGAGGCAGGGAAACCTTGCCCGACACAGGAAGAGTGTAGACCCTTTTCCCTCGCCTTTCTATCAGACGATGCAGACTGGAAGGATGTCCACAACACCTTCACAGTCGGGAAGCTGCAGGCATATATTGCCGTACGACAGTTCGGCGAAGACCTCCCGAAGTTGTCAGACTTTCTCCTGCACAGGGAACAAGAGACTAAACAACGTCTTGCTGCTTTCATGTCTCTGCAGACTGGCCTTGAGACTATGGTAAGCATCCCGGACACCCCAGACATGTACATGGTCTTCGCCAAATTTCATTTGGCGACAGTCACCAAGGACCTGTACAATTTTATTAAAGCCCGAAGGACTTGCAGAGAGTTCGTGCTCGCCTCGGCTGCGGTGAGGCACGAACCAAGGAAGCTAATACCCTCCAATATCTGGGGAAAAGACCTCTTCCCAAGCAAAGTGGTCAAAGAGGTCGTGAACAAAGCCGCAACGGAGAACAGGAATCTCCTCTCCAAGTGGGGTTTGTCCTCTAAAAGAAAATCTTCAGCTGATGAGGGTCCACAGCCGAAGAATAAATCGAAACGACCAAGAGTGCCCTTTCGACCAAAACAACAGCAACAGCTCCCCATGGCTATGGTGCCACAGACGGTGGCGCAACCAACCACCACCTTCCAACTGGTGCCCGAAACGCTGGCGACCCAATCGCCCGTGTTCACCCCAGTCTTCGAATGGCAGTCAACAACCTTTAGGCCGAAGTCTCGAGGTTCCTTTCAAGGATCCTCTAGACGCCCCTTCAGAGGTAGGGGCAACAAAGGTGGACGTGGCCAAGGAGGTAAATCCTCAAACCAGCACTCAAAGTGAGAGGCTACCGGTAGGAGGGAGACTTCTCCTGTTCCGGGATCGTTGGACCTTCGACCCCTGGGCCCACAGCCTAATTAAGATCGGACTAAGGTGCAGTTGGAGCTCAACTCCACCAAACTTCCCTCAATTATTCCAACACTCAACCCCCATACTGGAAGAATAGGTTCAGGAACTCCTGAACAAAAGAGTTATAAGGAAGGCGAAGTCCATCAGATTCCAAGGAAGGCTATTTTGTGTTCCGAAGAAGGACTCGGAAAAGCTTAGAGTCATTCTGGACTTATCACCACTCAACAAGTTCATAGTGAACTACAAGTTCCAAATGCTGACGCTTCAACACATAAGGACCGTTTTGCCCAAACGGGCATACACAGTCTCCATAGACATGACGGATGCGTACTGGCATGTTCCAATCAGCCGTCAAGTTTCGCCCTACCTAGTGTTCAAACTACAGAAAAGAAAGTACGTTTTCAGAGCCATGCCCTTCGGTCTAAACATATCTCCAAGGGTATTCACCAAGCTTGCGAATGCAGTCATTCATCAACTACGCCTAAAAGGAATTCAGGTGGTAGCCTACCTGGACGACTGGATGGTGTGGGCAGCATCCGAGGAAGAGTGCATGCAAGCTTCCTAGAAAGTGATCCAGTTCCTGGAACACATAGGATTCAAGATCAACTTGAAAATGTCTCGACTATCTCCAGCTCAAAAGTTCCAGTGGCTGGGCGTCCACTGGGACTTGCAGTCACACTGCCTTTCCATTCCATCAAAGAAGAGGAAAGAGATAGCAGGATCTGTCAAAAGACTCCTTCAATCCGCCAGGATATCAAGAAGGCAACAGGAGAGAGTGTTGTGGTCCCTCCAGTTTGCCTCAGTGACAGATCCAGTATTGAGAGCACAATTAAAAGATACATATGGAGTTTGGAGAAAATACGCATCAAACGCTCGAAGAGATCTACAAAGAACGATACCAAATCATCTGTGATCACTACTCAAGCCGTGGTCGGAAGCTAAGAACCTAAAAAGCAAGGTAGCTTTGCAACCACCTCCACCGTCAGTCACCGTTCACATGGATACCTCAAAAGAGAGGTGGGGAGGTCACTCTCATCATCGGAAAATCCAAGGAACCTGGTCTCCCCTCTTTAAAACCTTCCACATCAATTTTCTGGAAGCCATGGCAGTTTTTCTCTTTCTGAAGAAACTGAAACTTCGCTGCTCAATCCACATCCGTCTGGTTCTAGACAGCGAAGTCGTAATGAGATGCCTAAACCGACAAGGCTCGAGATCGCCTCACATAAATCAAGTGATACTGGCCATCCTCCGTCTAGCGAAGAAGAAGAGATGGCACATGTCAGCAGTCCACCTTCAAGGGTTCCGCAATGTGACAGTGGACGCTCTATCCAGGGTCAGCCCGATAGAGTCCGAATGGTCCCTAGACGCAAGATCATTCTCTTTCATATTACGCAAAGTCCCAAGACTGCAGATAGACCTCTTCGAAACAAGCGACAACAAGAAGCTACCCCAGTACGTAGCCCCGTACGAGGATCCTCTAGCGGAAGCGATGGATGCAATATCCATAGATTGAAAAAGATGGTCTAAGATCTACCTATTCCCTCCAACCAACCTTCTGCTGAAAGTCCTTGACAAACTGAGATCCTTTCAAAGGACAGCAGCAATAGTGGCCAACAAGTGGCCCAACAGTGTTTGGTTCCCTCTGGTAACAGAACTACGCCTGAAGCTGATCCCGTTGCCGGACCCAGTTCTGACTCAACAAGTGCAGAAATTGACTGTCTCAGCTTCATCAGAGAAAACACAGAACCTTCATCTCATGATTTTCTCGCCTTAGCGGTCAAGAAATGGTTCGGGATTTCCAGGGACAGTATTAACTTCTTAGAAGAATACAAGTCAAAGTCAACAAGAAGACAATATGAGTCTTCCTGGAAGAAATAGGTAGCCTTTGCCAAGGCGAAGAAACCTAAGGAGATTTTTACGGATTTCTGTTTGTCCTTCTTCATCCATCTTCATGAACAAGGTTTAGCAGCCAATACGATTACTACATGTAAATCTGCCCTAGCCAGACCAATGTTTTACGCCTTGCAGGTAGACTTTTCTAATAAAATCTTCAACAAGATTCCTAAAGCCTGCGCTAAACTTTGGCCCACAGCTCTTCCATTTCATGGTCTTTGGATAAAGTTCTTCACTTAGCATCAACTCTGAATAATGAAGATTGCTCGCGGAAAGACTTGACTCAAAAGGTGATATTCTTATTTGCACTAGCTTCAGGAGCCAGAGTTAGCGAAATAGTGGCCCTCTCGAGGGATGATGGCCACATTCAGTTCACAGACTGCGGAGAACTGAACCTCTTTTCGGACACAACGTTTCTCGCCAAGAACGAGCTGCCCACTAAGAGATGGGGTCCCTGGAGAATCTGCCCTCTGAAGGAAGAAGCATCCCTCTGCCCAGTGGAATGCATAAAGGTCTATCTTCGTAGATCTTCAGACTTTAAGGGAGGTCAGCTTTTCAGGGGAGAGACGTCTGGTTCAACATTATTTTTGAAACAGTTAAGGGTCAAAATCACCTATTTTATACGCAGTGCGGATCCAGACAGTACACCCGCAGGTCATGATATGAGAAAAGTTGCCTCGTCTCTGAATTTCTTTCAGACAATGTCGTTTGAAAGCCTTCATGCTTATACTGGATGGAAGTCATCCAGAGTATTCTTCAAACACTACGCGAAGCAATTATAGGAAATAGAATTTCATGTGGTGGCGGCAGGCAGTGTAATAAAACCTGCCGCTTGATTACTGCGAAGAACAGTGCACTATTTGGGACTTTTAGTGAAAGGTGTACATGATACTCTCTCAGGGCATATCATGTTGAGTATTGTGTTTAGTGATGACACTATAGACTGTTCTATCTACACAGGTGACATTAAGCATAAAAGACTAACACAAGTGCCAGGCATACTTATGTGCACAGTGTTCCTAGTAACAACAGAATACATAGTGATTTTTTTATATTTCCCATAGAGTGGCTGGTGTTTCCCTTTTAGGTGAAACTTATTTTATTTCTGTTATTACTGTTTATGCTTTTATGCAGAATTGTTCAGCGTAAAATGTATTTGAATACAACTAAGATTTCTATTTTTATTGTAATAAACAATAGAAGGAATCTTTACGTCTCTTTCGCCTCAAATATTCTAGATTAAGAATGAAGTCAGAGCATCCTTGATTTTTTTAATATTTAAGAAAATATTGTGAACTAAGGTTACTACTGTTATAAGCAAACAGGTAAGAACTGATTGTACTAAACTGTTTATCTTACTGATTTAAGGTTTCCTACACGTATATCAACCTGTCTGTCTCTTTAACAACCAGACTCGGGAGGTATCAGTAACCTAAAAGATCAATACCATCTAAGTACAAACTATGCTTTATGTATATGATGACACTAATATACAAACTGTTTGCTAGATTGTTCCTTGAACTCACAATCCCCGGGTTTTTTCCTAGAGTCTACCCAGACTCTTCCCTGTACGGGTAAGGAAGCACTGACATATTTTATGATCAGTTGATTGATGTATAACGGTAACATCAAGTGTCTCTAGGTCCAGAAGACCAAAAGGAAAAATTTATCTCGAGATAAACGGCACTATTGAAAATCCACAGATACATTAATGCTCTGCTAAGCTTCCATCAGGACGACATGGCCTAAGCCCAAAAAAGGGATTTTGAGCGAAGCGAAAAATATATTTTTGGGTGAGGTAGCCATGTCGTCCTGATGGACCCACCCTCTTTTTGACAAAAGGATAATGAATCCCTCCCTTTGGTACTGTATCTGCAACACCTAAAAAGCTACAAAGAATGGGTTGGTGTCACCGAGCGGTGGCGATTTGGCGCACTATTTACAGTACGGTAGGAGCGTCACCTTTTTAACGACTCTCCTATATTCTTGCCACATTTCCCCTCAAAGCGAAAGCTCTATTACGGGTGTAGATAGCTATGAGACGTGTCAAGAATACGTCCTCTGACATTACACGATATCCCTTTTTAAATTTTAAGGGATATTCGCTCCAGGAGTTAGAATTCTGGATACCTTTGGTAAATTCTCGGTGATATATCACTTTAGTCAAATATACCTAGGAAGCTACTAACGAAGGAACTTCCATCAGGACGACATGGCTACCTCACCCAAAAATAGATTTTTCGCGTCGCTCAAAATCCGTTAAATAGCTTCATTTAAATTTATTAACACTAGGAATGTCTATTATATCATGCATAAAAGTAAACTGAAACGCCTAGGCTAGGAAGCCTAGCGTAAATAAGGTTTGGTTACCTAAATCGCTGAAACTATTACGAATAATATTGGCATAATTTAATCAACTCCTAGCAATGAAGTCTAAATAGCTATTTTTATTTATGCTATTTATACTGCGGAAGTCGTTCTGGCTAACTAAATAAGTCATGCGTTACGAACAACAGTGCACATGACGCCTCCGGTTCAGGCAACAGTTATTCCACTAAGTTTAACCTAATTTGACTTAATTTCACTGTGAGGCAAGAGCTAAAATTTATACAATGTAAAGATCAAATACTCAACTTTCCAGGGGCAGAAGAGGCTGGAGATTGCATGAAAAATCCAAAATAATCCAAAGTAACGAGAAAGCAACCGGGAAAATCACCGAGCGGCGACGATGGCGCCATCTAGATACCCAAATAGTAACGGAGGAAGGGTACCTTGATAACAGCTCCCCTTCTATTTTTGCCACTTTCTCCCTCAAAGCAGAAACGCTGTTCGGGGTGAAGATTGCTATGCGTCGTATCAAGATATACGTCCCCTGATATTATGCGATATCCTTAAAGGAAACTTTATTGATATCCGCGCTAGGAGTTAGAATTCTGGAGACCTTAAGGTAAATTCTCTGGGAATATCACTATAGTCAAATATACCCTAGGAAGCTACTTAAAGGAATCTTCAAGCAGGACGACATGGATATCTCACCCAAAAATAGATTTTTTGCATAGCTCAAAATCCGTTTATGAAACTGCAAATTATATTTCCTTTAAATATGAGAATTGTAATATAGAAACATCGTAAATCGAGAAATTGTTTATGAAATTGTAAATTATATATTATTTATACTTTTATACAAGAAATGAAAAGAAGTTATTTTATTTCATATTTTTTCTAACGATGCTACGAGTAATTTAGTAAAAAGGTTCTCCAATTCCTGAGAGAGAGAGAGAGAGAGAGAGAGAGAGAGAGAGAGAGAGAGAGAGAGAGGGAGAGAGAGAGAGAGAGAGAGAGAGAGAGAGTATCAAATAAGAAAATAATTTGATAAGAAAAGATTGAAGAGTATATAAACACAGGTAAATATGCAAGGGTTCCTTGAACTCTATGGCCTCAGTGACGTCATGCGCAGATGTGGCTTAAAGCATACTGCTGTCTGGCCGATCTTACATATGTAGACCGTGGGCCGACTTCCCTTGGCGAGTCTCTCGTCATAGATATTGACACATATTTTTAATATTTTTGCAGATCTTAAGATATATTATATTCAATAATATTTACATATTCTGTAGTTTATTTATTTCTTTATTTCTTTTCCTCACTGAACTTTTAGCATCCTGATTTTCCCGCTAAGGTTGTAGCTTAGCTAATAATAATAATAATAATAAAAATAATAATAATAATAATAATAATGCCAGAGATGTCTGATTAACTACATGTCCAATAGCAGGACATTTAGAAAAGAAACGAAAGGTGCCCCAGAGATATCACCTGATTCTAAATGTATTCCAGGCTGAGATAACCAAACCCATTCTCCACATACACACAAGTGCCCTAGAAGGAAATTTCCTCTATGTAGTCGTTCACACCTTGAGGAGATCCTATTTTTCCATGATCTGGTAAGTGATATAAAGAAGATGTATGAGACGATAAACCTCAACCACGATCATGATTATCGAGTGTTACAGGTCTCTAGATAATCTATGATCATAAAACCTGTCGGGAATTTTTGAACTGGCCATTCGAAAGTCCCGCCATTTGACCTCAGAACGTTTCGTCAAATGAGGGAAGGCTGGGGGATCTCGCGGGCGAAAGACTTGAGGTTTAATACACGACTGTATTGGAACTTAAATCTTAACCACCTGGTGGGGAAGGAGCGAGTGTTGTGGAAATTGTCTGTTTATGATATATCAATGATGAATCTAACGTAAAATCGACGCAACATGACAAAAATGTCTTATGTATGTGTTTAGTGTCAATGACTTTCCAAGTCATTGGATATGGACAAATTCTGGCCCTCAGCCGAAGCCTTAAGCTTTCCCTTGTGCTTAAAGAAAAGCCTTAACTGTTTTGCGATCTTGTAGTAAATAAAAAGGCATTGCCAAACCCTTTGCAAATAAATAAACTAAGATTTCCCTCCACTTTGCTAAGGAAACTTTAGTTAACGCGGGAAAATGAACTTTTCTTCGAAGCTGCTGAGCATCACTCGGCCTCTTTGCTTCATCGTCCCCCCTAAAGATAAGTTATTTATTAATTTGTTCTCTTCTCTCTACCTCGTGTACCAGGTTGGTTGTAGTATAAGTTTGTGTGCAAGACATGTAGTTTTTATATCGCAGTTTAATGTAGAGATCCTTGTGATTGGGGATCTGAATCCTGAGTTAAATGAGAATAGGGATATTTGGTGTGTGATTCGTTGTGTATTGAATTCGAATTGGCACAATATTTTGTTTGTTAATGAGTCCGGTGTGGACTTTGTGCTTGAAGAGCACGTGTTACATTACCAAGAGTCAGCCTTGTTTTTCATTAAGTCTTGTGAATGCTTAAGAATGTTGTTTATCTTGTATTAGAGTTTATTTTCATAATAAAATGGTAATTTTGTCGCCGTATTTTAGTTAACTCCTGAGAGGTTTTGGGAATCTCGCCTCTTCAAGGCCTTGCGATCCGCACAGTACATCGGGCAGATTTAATAAACTGGTGAAAATCACAACATTTGGTCCTTCGAACCGGATCGCAAGTGCTTCCCAGAGCCGGAGAGGTCTAATTTGAAATATGAGCTTTTAAGAGAGAGAGAGAGAGAGAGAGAGAGAGAGAGAGAGAGAGAGAGAGAGAGAGAGAGAGAGAGAGAGAGACGAACAATTAAGGTCCTCAACGTCCAGATGTGCGATCGACCACGTGGGTCAGTTTTTTTGAGTCCCTTCCTAATGTAAAATTACTTTTCTTTCCTTGCTTTGCCAACCCCCCACCCCCAAACGTAAAGTAAAGTTAATTAAAATGGCGGTGGCCACGATCGTGCACATTGAGGCGTCAATGGGCCTAATAAAAGACTTACTTAGCGAAACGCAAAGAGCACTATTAGAGACCTACTCTGAGTCCGTTTACCAGAATTTGGTAACTGAGTTGCAGGTAGAGGTCCGACAGCTAAGAGAGCTATACAAAAGCCAGTGTGTGAAACTAGAGTCTAGTATTGAAGCCCAAATCAGGCACACGTTAGGTGAAGCTACACGCGCTTCTACCCTACTGTATAATAGGATAGACAAAATGAAAAGCACTTCAACGGGGAATGTTGCCCTCCCCAGGTTGAAGCCGCTGCCTCTCCCCACGTTTGAAGGGGAAGTGCAAGAGTACGTATCGTACCGTGAGCTCTTCACAATCCATGTGGATCGAAGAGCGGATTTAGACGAAGTCTCTAAATTTACGTTTTTATTGGGGACGTTGGGCAAAGAGCCACTTAGAATCATCAAATCTGTAAGTGTAACCGCCGCGAACTATAGTGTAGCATTAGACCTTTTAGATAAGCAATATGGCAACGTGCACCAGACACTCGTGATTCTGCACCGTAAATTAGCCAACATCTTTGTGCCGTCACTAAACCCAGTAGAACTCAAAAGGTTCCGTTTTGAGTTGACCATCATAATCGAACAAATCAAAAGACTGAGTACCAAGGACATAAGCCAGGGCATGGTCATGAGCCTCATAAATCAAAAATTATCTGAGGGAAAGCTCTACCGCAAAGTGGTCGAGCATTTGAGAAAATGTGACTATACGTTGGACGAGTTTTTTGAGGAAATAGACTTTATTGTGAGAATGCTAGAAGGCGATGCGTTGCAGAGAGGTGACAGTCTATGAGAGAGGGAGTGTCTCCCTGGTAGGTAGGGAGGGTGAAGTGAGAACGTTTGTATGTGGTATGGAGCCACGGAGATTGGAAGTGCGTAGGTGTGGGGAACGGGGACGGGATAGTTTCTCGTACTTACGAAACGAGCGTTGTACAGAGCCAGGCCCCTCCCTCTTGTTCCCCTAAGGTGGTAGCCCACATGTGGCAGTGTAAAAAGTGATTTGATTAATGTTGCCTTCAGATGGAAATGCGTGATTATATTCTGTGTATGAATACATTTTTCTCTGTTGTATACATATATGCCGAAAGTGAATGTTTTAGGCCCATTGCCTAATTGCTTTGCCAATTTTCCATAATTATATTCTGTATGTGAATGCATTTTTTTCTTTCTGTTCGTATATATGTATATGATAACTGATTTCTAGGCCCATTGCCTAAATTGCCTTTACGTTTACATGATTGCATTTACTATTTAGGTACAAACTTTTATTGTTTTTTGTATACCTGTGAACTAATTGCCCCGGGGTAACATTGTTGTTTATAAACATTGTGTATGCTGTTAGAGTCGTTGCGGAGTTAAGGAGTTATTACTCCACCCCCCCCCCAAGTCCAGTCTTGCCTGATTTACTGACGTTTTGACACCCCTTATTTCGGGTGTGGAGGATGTCGGGAATTTTCAAACTGGCCATTCGAAAGTCCCGCCATTTGACCTCAGAACGTTTCGTCAAATGAGGGAAGGCTGGGGGATCTCGCGGGCGAAAGACTTGAGGTTTAATACACGACTGTATTGGAACTTAAATCTTAACCACCTGGTGGAGAAGGAGCGAGTGATGTGGAAATTGTCTGTTTATGATATATCAATGATGAATCTAACGTAAAATAGACGCAACATGACAAAAATGTCTTGTGTATGTGTTTAGTGTCATTGACTTTCCAAGTCATTGGATATGGACAGATTCTGGCCCTCAGCCGAAGCCTTAAGCTTTCCCTTGTGTTCAAAGAAAAGCCTTAACTGTTTTGCGATCTTGTAGTAAATAAAAAGCCATTGTCAAACCCCTTGCAAAGAAATAAACTAAGATTTCCCTCCACTTTGCTAAGGAAACTTTAGTTAACGCGGGAAAACGAACTTTTTTTCGAAGCTGTTGAGCCTCACTCGGCCTCTTTGCTTCATCGTCCCCCCTAAAGATAAGTCATTTATTAATTTGTTCTCTTCTCTCTACCTCGTGTACCAGGTTGGTTGTAGTATAAGTTTGTGTGCAAGACATGTAGTTTTTATATCGCAGTTTAATGTAGAGATCCTTGTGATTGGGGATCTGAATCCTGAGTTGAATGAGAATAGGGATATTTGGTGTGTGATTTGTTGTGTATTGAATTCGAATTGGCACTATTTTCTGTTTGTTAATGAATCCGGTGTGGACTTTGTGCTTGAAGAGCACGTGTTACATTACCAAGAGTCAGCCTTGTTTTTCATTAAGTCTTGTGAATGCTAAAGAATGTTGTTTGTCTTGTATCAGAGTTTATTTTTATAATAAAATGGTAATTTTGTCGCCGTATTTTAGTTAACTTCTGAGAGGTTTTGGGAATCTCGCCTCTTCAAGGCCTTGCGATCCGCCCAGTACATCGGGCAGATTTAATAAACTAGTGAAAATCACAACAAAACCTAAGAGCTTCTTCCTTCTTCCCTTTACAATATACTTATATGGCAGGATTGCTAAAGACCAGATCAAATTATGACTCACAGAGCGTTTGATAACTATTTCACTGGGTACACGTGTAAGACGAACCACTGCTTAGCGAGAATCCCCCTACATTCAGGACCTCTTCAACCCTGGTGAAGGAGAAATATTATCATTCCCCCATATGTTCTTCGTCTATTTTTGCACATTCTTTTGCCAATACTGAGGTGCTCCCTGTAGCTAATGAAAAGAATAGGGCTCTCCTGATGCATAGGATGAGCAACTTACAGGAATCTCTTGAGTCTCCTCGCATTTTTTCTGCAAGGTTATGAGGGAGCAGTATCATTATTCTGAAGCCTTCTCCCCTGGGAAGCATGAAGATTCAATATCCTAAGTGCGCCCTCACCTCAAGAGATTTGTTATGACGGATACTGTACATGCCTACGAGTTACTGTCTAGTCCATCTTCTTCCTAGGGACATATGACCACATCAAGTGTCTTCTTGATCTCAGAGGGAAGAAAGAAGAAGTTAACAAGGCTTCATAGACTTCTTGTTGGTTTTTTTATCATTCTCCCCTTAACGGAATACAGATGAGACTTACTCCATATGGGAGGTGATATCAACACATGCCTGCATTGAGTCTACCTCAGAGGGAGAGGAGAGTTTTATTGGGCTAGAAAAGATTGCCTTTCTACTAACATGGACCCATCCCTACAAAGAGGGAGAACCTAGAATTGGAATTTATCATTCTCCATGAAACCTTTTATGGTGAGATGATGAAGACTGACACATCCTTCGATGTCCTCAAAATCCCACACACGCCCTTGCGGTTCCTTGGTTACTACTTGTATTGGATGCACTCATCATAGTAAATTCATAGGCCAGTGGACCCGTGAAATCACTGTGATGAAGCCATTAAACCTAGCTCCTACTTTAAGCTCTTTCTCGACATCAGAAATCTTATGTACCGAAAGCAGTCACTTTGCCTCTTTTCATGTATCTAACAAAAACTGGGCTGACAACAGGCACTATCATCGATAGATTGAAGTATAATGGCACATCACTCTCTACCATTGAGTCCAATCTCATGGAAGGTGATCTATGGCCAGCCTGCAAGCTACGTTCTATATTGACCTCTGGTCTAGAGCAGTAACATCACTCCATCTTGGAATCTTGCCAATCATAATATGAAGAAATGCACTGACCTAGTGCTCTCCGGACCAAAGGCATTGGTGTATCAGGTGCGTTAGCCAATTAACCAGTGAGCAAACTGGGAACTTAGGAGAAGAGATGCAATGACAGCTAGGTTTCCTTGTCAGCTGGGGAATAAAATCCTGAAATGCCTTAAACCTGACAGAACGGGTCTCTTCCCTGCAGAATAGAATTTGAGAACCATTGACAAGTGGAAAAAAAGAGTTATGATTTCCTTATCAGAAGAGCAATGATCTCCAATGGTCAAGGTCAGTTTAGATCACTTGCTCCCTGAGCAGCTTCATCATCCGAGGACTAAACCAATGCTGAAAAAGCAGATGGTGAAAGAGATCCAAATCTGCAGCTAGAGTAATAGTGGGGGTTATACTCCACAATTTTGCACCTTACCTTGTAGCACTAGGAAAAGGCGCAGATAAAAGAAAGGATGCAGAGGTCACTTGGATTAGCTAATTCCTCCTCATCCCTCCTAGAGTTGAGAGATACCTAATGAGCCATTGTGCAATGTGCAGCAACCCTGTAGATATATTGATCTTAAATTTACTGTGCGATGGTTATCGCCTTGCTCTTATCAGCTTTCATCCTGAACAACCATCTAGAATCACCTGAGTCCTCTCCCTCACAAGTTAAGTGAAGCCAATAATATAGAAGAATTTACTAGCTGTCTGATATAGGTCTTCTGACTTTTACAACTCTCTTTCTCTTATAGACGTAAGTCTCTCCCTTGAACAAGTTTGTACTACAAACTTAATCGGAAATGGAGGAGATAAACACAGTTTGCGCTGCTATCTGGGAGGATGATTATATGCTCTCTGTCAATTTCAAGGATGTGTATTTCGAAATACTGAGCCACACTTTTAACAGAATTATCTCGCTTCATCCTACACAGAGTATATTACCAGTTCTAAGTCATGTGCTTAAGATTGTCAACCAGTCCCAAAATGTTTACACTGGTGTTCACCCTAGCCTAAGTATAAGCCCCATCAATGACTTGTTGCATTGAAGGAAAGTTTGCAGAAAAGGCTAAAGTAGATTTTGAAACGTCAATAAAATCTTCATTTACCACAATGGTTGATGGCTAGGGAGTTTCAGCACTTCTTTCCTTAACAGTTGTTTATACCTTTACAACTTACATTTTTGCAAATGGTTACCGCCTTTCTCTCATCAGCTTTCATCTTCCCCTCAGTCACTCTACAAAGATGTTGGTGACTCACCCTCCAGAATCATCAAAGTGGTCATCCTCGCGAGTGATATGAAGGCGATAATACAGAAGAATGTGCTAGCTATCTGATACAGGTCCCCTGGCTTCAGTAACTATTTTTCTTTGATAGAAAAATTCGATAGGTTGATGGAAATTCACCTAAGTCTCCTTCTTCAACAAGTTTTTCAACACACTTAACTGAAAATGAAGAGAAGCACAGTTTGCACGGCTATCCGGGAGGGTGACTTCATGCTTTTTGTCAATCTCAAGGACGTCTATTTCCATATACTGAACTACGATTCAGAAAGAAAGTCTCTGTCTTATCCTACCGATAATATAGCAGCAGCTCTAAGTCATGTGTTTAGGATTGTGAACCACTCCTAAAATATTTTCACTAGTGTTTACCCTCTTCTATGTTTCGGCCCATTAGATATAGTTTTGCATTGCAGGCAAGTCCGGAGCTAAACCTGAAATATATTGAGAAGGTCCAATCAAATATTCATTTACCTCCATGGTTGTTGGCTCTGGAATTTCACCACTACTTTTCTTAACTGTAGTTTTCATCTCTTAAACCTCTATTGTTTTCAGATGATATTACATGGATATGTTTATTCTACAGGTGAATAATTTTTCCATCCTTCATATATAATCTCACATCAGATTGAGATATCTGTTCACATGGCCAATACTTTTTTTCCAGGATCCCTCTTGGTTATTTCTTCGGAAATAAAAAGGTATTCATCATTGAAGCTGTACCATATGATATATATTTCAAAAATACATCAGTTTTGTATTTCTTGAATTGGACCATTCGGGAAAAATCTGTATAACGACAAAGTACTAATTTGACTGCTTAGAGAGAGAGAGAGAGAGAGAGAGAGAGAGAGAGAGAGAGAGAGAGAGAGAGAGAGAAAGAGCAAATTTAACTTTAAGTTAAGTAGTAATCTGCTGACTAATCGTCCCTCTGCCCGAAAATTACTTGTTTTTCGTTATTGCTTAAGTTTTGGTAGAAAAGAAAGCTTTCCCATAGATTATAAATGCCACACATAGTGGTTTGTCATTTTTCCACTGTATAGTTAAATACAAGGATATGGTATGTTGTTGAACACCTAATTCTAAAGTCTGCCTGCTAATTAGGTTGATTGAAATCATATTGTCTTTTTTATCTGGCCTAACATGATCTTTATAAACATTTTCTATATCACTTGGAGCATACTTATCAGGCTGCATTTTTTTTCCAATCTATTTTTTTTTCTCTTTTATCGTGGATTAGTATAATAATAAAAATTTTCTAAACGTAAATATAGAATATTTTTCTAGACGTATAGTGAGAAGTTTATCCAGTTTTTCTTTTAAGAAATTTCCCCCATTAACATATAAATCCACTATTATTATTATTATTATTATTATTATTATTATTATTATTATTATTATTATTATTATTATTATTATTATTATCATTTTATTTTACTATTATTATTATTATTATTATTATTATTATTATTATTATTATTATTATTATTATTATTATTATTATTATTATTATTATTATTATTATTAACTACAACCATAGTTGGAAAAGCAGGATGCTATAGGCATAAGGTTCCAACAAGAAAAAACTAGCCAAATAAGGGAAGCAAAGAAGGAAGTGGATAAAATATATGGGAAGTAACGAACTATAATTAAATATTCTACCCAATATTTACAACAATAGAACAGATATTTCATATATAAACTATAAAAAGACATATTTTAGCTTGTTCAAGAAAAAAAATATTTGCTGCAAGGTTGAACTTTTGAAGTTCTACCGATTCGACTACCTGATCAAGAGGAGTAACCCACATCTTAGCCACAGTTAGAATAAAGTTCTAGAATAAACTTCTAGAATACTATGTAGTGTGGAGCCTCTTGATGAAAAATGCATTGCCATTGGAATTTAACAGACATCCCTGTTTTACGAACTGGATGGTACTGTCCAGTAGGATGTGGATGTTAATGAGGTTTAGAATTATGAACAGTCATAGGCAACATGCATAAGAATATAATTAAACTGGGGTGCCAGATAATAATATCTAGATCAGGAATAAAAAAAATTAATATAGTGTATATTCCTGTCCAACACAATATTAAGATCAGAATCAGCAGCTTAAACCAAGAAGGAAAATTATTTTAGAAAGAAGGTCGGATGAAAAAAAAATCACTTCGGAATACATTGATCATAATAATCTTACAATACTTCCTCAGTAGGCCAATTACTTGTGCAATTGAATATTAGATAAAGCAAATGTATTTCTCCAAGGTAAATTTGTTGGCTGGCTTCAGTCCTAAAAGAGCCATATAGAGTTAAAGATACATTATCAAAGCTGAGATCTGGATGTTGAGGAGACACTGTGCTCGACCTGCTTACAATTATACATCAAGTTTTGATAGAATGCCTCTTCATGCCCTTAATTTGTGCCCTGCACGAATTTCAGTTATATCTCTATTAAAGCCTTTAGTAACCGCAGATTTACTTTCGGGACATAGAATTGATGCTAAGAGATTACCCCCCTTTGCAAATGCAACAGATTTGTTTTCTAAGTCAAACCACATGTCATGCCTTTATAGTATGAAAAGTAGTTGGCTGAGAACAGTACCCCGAGGACGACCCAGCACCTAAAAGAGTACAATCATACGAATTTACTGACCATAATGAAGGGTTTTCTATAAAGAATTGGAGATTATAATGAGGGTACTTCATAATCAAAGGCCTTATGAAAGCCAAATTGCATATCAGAAAAGAGGTCATTACCTGCATCAAACCTCTTTAGAGGTTTTGCCAGAAGATGTTAAAGAACTTAGATAATATGAAAGTTGCAGAAATTGGGCAGGAACTAGCTTAAGTGGGGCCACCACAAATGCATTTACATAGTGGAGTAATATTATCAATTCTCCAACAAGTGCTGAAAGGACATATTGCTTACTTGCGCAATGCAACAGACAACTTTAAAGCTAATAAGTTGCAGTCCTTATAAAAATAGGAAAATTACCATTTAGATATATACCTCCAAAAGCATCAAAGTTTATCAAGAGATCTTTAAATTCACGAGATCGAAACGCTAAAGCTAGCTAGATTAGTCTCATGAAAACAGGAATAAAGAATATCAAGTTTCTCAATGCTCTACTTTTTGTCAAACACCACAGTGAAAAAATTTGCCTTTTCATTCATAAATTGAATGGCAAAACCCCCTGTTTTAAGTAGAGGAGGAACTGATGCATCTACGATAAAGAGTGCATATTTAAGGGTACACCACAATTTATGTTACTGGGTTGTACCATAAAGGTTAAATTCTATTAATTTTTTACTTGAAGCATAAATTCTCTGAGCAGATTATAGTTATTTTAAGGCAATGTTGATCTCTTATACTTTCAAAAATGTTACGCCTCCTCTTTTTCAAAGTAAGCATGTCAACAATTATCACTGTATCAGGGTTCATCTTTCCCTTGGTACCATAGCAGACGAGAAGGGACAAACCTATTTATCATGTTGAATAGATTCTCATTTAATGGAACAACAGGCTCAATTCATATACAGCTCTTACAAATTCAAGCCGAAAAGATGACTAGCAATGCTACCCCATTCTGCTTGAGGGTTTATATAAATCCTACATCGATATAACATATCTGGGACATGCTGTTCAGTCCTCACTAATAATGGAATCTAGACATGATCAGATGTCCCAACTACAGAACCACCCTTACTTGTAATAAAGCCAGGAGAGTCGGTGCGCTATACGAGGTCCAAGCAGTTACTAGATTTGTGAGTAGCTTCACACGATTTACTCAAAGCTTGCTTCAGAGGCAACGTCCAAAACCTTTAAGCCTTGGTGACATAGTAGGAAAAACAGAATTTAGCCACTCCCTATGATGAGTATTGAAATCACCAATAAAAACAAGATGTCTTTCTTTCATTTTCTTGTATCTTTGCCATCATAGTGAAAAGACAATTTTGGACTTTTCACATGCTTAGCCTCTTTTCATTCCTTTAAAGTTTCCTTAAATTTCCCTGCTGCTACGTTCTATGGCGGCTCATATGTTTTATTATATCTACTGACAAAGTTATCATTGAATCACTATTGTACAGTAATATATGTAAATCCTCTGCGACTTTCATGATTTCAACTTCTTATTTCTAATATTTCCATTTTTATCTTTTTAAAGTAAATTTTTCACTGCACTTTGATCATAGTTCAATTATTTAACTCTTCTTCTTTTCTTTAGTTTCTCCTTTTTTTTTTTTTTTTTTTTTTTTTACGATGGTCTTTGGTATGAAGTTTATTTATTATTCTGGATAGTTCTGCGATTTATTTTCTTTTGACCTGCATACTATTTTACATTCGCTATCTACTCATTTCTTTATAATATACTCAAAGTTAACTGATAGTTTTCATTGATTTTGTTCCAGAACATTTAAACATATCACTTATGTTGTTTCCATTTTTTTTTTTATTATTCATTACTCTTCATTTTATTTAAATATATTTTTTTTTTGCTTTCTTCCATTTCATCACGTTGCTAAGATTACCCATATTTTTTATTGTTAAACTAAATTCATAAAATTTTTTACTTATCACAGGACTTATATAAAATATAAATTCATATATTTTATGTTGAAGGACTTGTGAGAATGGTTTATTTGAAATATCAAATGTTAATGTGAAGATTAAAACATTACATTTACTTGTATATTAAAGATGTCATTATAATCTACACAACATTCGTTGTTAGTTTCACTAAAATTATCGAAGCTGTGTTTTACTTAATTCGTAATGTAATTTGACCGGAATATTCTGGACTTTTGTAACTTGTTTGTCGCGTTTTTAAATAAAACGTCCCAGCCTTCGGGAAGACATTTGCTTCTACCATCGCTAAGTTAAAAACAATTAAAAAAATATAATTTTTTTGGACACAAGTTGTGATGATGTATATTTACTTCCATTTTTACAACGCTGCTGACTTTTCATTGTAAAACCAAAAAATCTTGGAGGGGTGGGTATCATCGGAAAAGTTTTCCGGATAATTAGCTATTAATATATGAGCTTCCATCAGAAGACTTTTTTAAAACTGTTTTCTACATTTCATTGTTATCCCGGCGTGATCTGAGACCTAAATCTATAAAGTCTTTTATTAATTCCGTGAATATAATTAATATTTTCAAAAATCTTTAATATAATATTTATTATATGTTTTCCCCATATTATTTTTATTACTGTTACGTTAATGTTATTTTCTATTCGAAATTAATAATATTGAAAGTGGAATAAAACATAAAAAGTAGATTTAATATAATCTACCTTTTTATATAGATGGACATAAAACAGGAGTGTTTATTTTTTTTTTTAAATTAGTGTTTCTCCTTTTTTCCTTAGTCGATACAAATTCTGCTCCTCACCATTCTATGGCCGCATGAATTTAACTTGTTTAACATTGTTACCTCTTTAACTAAATTATTTTTTTCACGGGGAATAAAATCTACTTAATTTTTCGATTTGTTCTTCTCCATATCAGTATTTCAATATATTAGCTTAGATGAAGAATTGAGCAATAAATATTGCAATTACAATCAATTATAAAGTTGGAGTATACTGGGTATTTATAATCATTAATTAGAAATGAAATACAAGAATTCTACCGTTCCAATGATGTGATAACACACACACACACACACACACACACATATATATATATATATATATATATATATATATATATATATATATATATATATATATATATATATATATATATATATATATATATATATATATATATATATATATATATACATATATATATATATATATATGTATATATATATATATATATATATATATATATATATATATGTATATATATATATATATATATATATATATATATATACATATATATATATATAAATATATATATATATATATATATATATATATATATATATATATATATATATATATATATATATATATATATATAAATCAGCGGTTTGAGCTTTAATGTCTGCAGATTTCATGAAAGATATTTGCTTTTGCGATAAAGATAATTTTCATATAGAATTTTAAAAGAATTTTTTAACGGCTCTGTCAGAAACACTTCACTTAATTTACTAACAACAATAAACAAATACTGTTGCCCACCTAATTCCCGACTGGCAATAGAGACAGATAAGGTTGTTCATCCAAATTCACTTCAGAAGTTTCATTTTATTGGCTTCACCTCTATTCCATTTGATTGGAAAGACGGAGGAAAATTAAAATTCTTCCCAGTGTCCATATAATTTTCAGATAAAATCTAAAACTAATACGTATTTTTCAACTGTTAATAAGTGGACGTTTAATAGGTTTTCAAACTTAAACTCTATAAAAATTTGAATGTATGTTATAGATTATGAATATTTCTTATATTGTTAACTTTGAGTGCCATATCCTCCAGAAAGAGAGAGAGAGAGAGAGAGAGAGAGAGAGAGAGAGAGAGAGAGAGAGAGAGAGAGAGAGAGAGAGAGAGAGAGAGAGAGAGTATTTAGTTGATTGGTGTTCTGTAGATAGGTTAGGGCGGTAGTGAAAGAATTGACGGATTGCTTTTCATTGGGTCCGACAACAGCAGGTAGTGTTGTTCGAAATCTGAATCATTTTCTGACTATCATTATCAAAAATGGTTTCCTTATTTATCACTAAGTGTTATTTATCCTTATTGATGGGGAGGAAGAGTGCAAAAGCCATGTTTATAATAAGGAAGCCACAGAAAAAGAGGATTGAGAGAATTTAGAATATCTTCTTTGTGCGTGTGTGTGTTTTTTTCCTTTTAGATGTGGAGGTGATTTTTGATGCTTGAGGAAGAAGATGGTACTGGAGAAGCTGGGAAAATTGGTAAAAGAACAATGACAAGAGAAGTAAGTGTTATTAGGGACACAGAAATTTTAATGATCTTTTAAGTAATAGATCTCAAAGAGTAGTTGTTGATGGGCGCCATAGTTTGTATAGGAATGTGATATCCGCTGTTCCACAAGGTAGTGTTCTTGGCCCATTACTTTTCATACTATATACACATGACATGTGGTTTGGCCTAGAAAACAATCTTATTGCATATGCATATGATGCTATTCTCTTTGCATCAATTCCACCCCCTGAATGTATATCTGTGGTTGGTGAATCCCTTAATAGAGATTTAGCTAAAATTAGTGCATGGTGCAGATTATGGGGTATGAAATTGAATCCTAACAAAACTCAAAGTAGGATTATAAATAGGTCAAGGACGGTGGCTCCTCAACATCCGGATTTCATTATTGATAATATTGATTTTTCAAAATTTGTAAGACTCTTTTAAAATTTTAGGTGTGATTCCCGACAGCAAATTTACTTTTGAGAAACACATTAGGTCGGTGTCCGCTTCAATTGCACAGAAAATTGGCTTATTGAGAAAGTCTTACAAAATTTTCAGTGATCAATCTATTTTGAAGAAGTGTTTTAATTCTTTCATTCTACATTGTTTTGAGTATTGTTCTCCTGCTGGTGTTCTCCTGCTGATTCTCATCTTAATTTGTTGGACAGAAACTTACAGTCTATAATTTTTGTTATTCCTGATCTATATGTTAATCTTTGGCACCGTCGTTCAATTAGTTCATTATGAATGTTGCATAAGATTTTTCATAACTCTGACCATCCTTCACATTCAGATCTCCCTGGACATTTCTATCCTGTTCCTAATACTAGGCAGGCAGTTAATTCTAATAGCCAGACCTTCTCCATCATGAGGCTCAATACTACACAGTATTTTAGAAGTATTATTCCAGCTGTTACCAAGTTATGGAATGATCTTCCTAATCGGGTAGTTGAATCAGTAGAACTTCAAAAGTTCAAAGTTGGAGCAAATGTTTTTATGTTGACCAGGCTGACATGAGTCTTTTTATAGTTTATATATGACATATCTGTTTTTGACGTTGTTAATAGTTTATATAGGACATATCTTTGTTGACGCTGTTACTCTTTTAAGTATGATATATTGTTAATTTATTTTCATCATTTATTTATTTCCTTATTTCCTTTCCTCACCAGGCTATTTTTCCCTGTTGGAGCCCTTAGGTTTGTAGCATCTTGATTTTCCAACTAGTGGGGAGCATTATTTTTTATAGACTAAGGAAAAAAGGATAAATACTAATTTTAGAAAGAAAATAAACACTCGTGTTTTATGTCCATCTATATCAAAAGGTAGATTATATCAAATCAACTTTTTTTGTTTATTCCACTTTTAATATTTTTAATTTCAAATAAAAAATAGCATTAACATAACAGTCAAATAAACATCTATCGGGAAAGCATATAATAATGATTAAATTAAAGTTTTTGAGAATATTAATTATATTCACATAACTAATAAAAGACAATAAATTTAGGTCTCAAATGAAGCCAGGACAATAATGAAATATAGAAAACAGTTTTCAAAAAGTCTTCTGATAGAAGCTCATATATATATATATATATATATATATATATATATATATATATATATATATATATATATATATATATATATATATACATACATACATACATACATATATATATATATATATATATATATATATATATATATATATATATATATATATATATATATATATAGTTAATAATCCGGAAAACTTTTCCGATGATACCCAGTCCAAGATTTTCTGTTTTTATTTTGAAAAGTCAACAGCGTTGTAAAAATTTGAGTAAATATAGATCGTCACAACTTGTGTCCAAAAAAAATTTCACTTTTTTTTTCTTGTTTATAACTTAGCGATGGTAGAAGCAAGTGTCTTCCCGAAGGCTGGGACGTTCTATTTAAAAACACGACAAACAAGTTACAAAAGTCCAGAATATTCCGGTTAAATTACATTACGAAATAAGTAAAAAACAGCTTCGATAATTTTCCTGAAACTAACAACGTATGCTGTGTAGAATATAATGACATCTTTAATTTACAAGTAAAATAAAGTTTTAATCTTCACATTAACATTTGATATTTCAAATAAACCATTCTCACAGGCCCTTCAACATAAAATGTATGAATTTATCTTTTATATAACGAATTTAGTTTAACAATAAAAATATGGGTATTCTTAGCAACGTGATGACATGGAAGAAAGTAAACAAAAAAATAATGAAGAGTAAATGAATAATAAAAAAATATATATATATGTGAAACAATATAAGTAATATGTTTTAATGTTGTGAAATAAAACCAGGGAAAACTATCAGAAAACTATAAGCATTTTATAAAGAAATGGATAAATAGTGAGTGTAAAATACTATATAGGTCAAAAAAAAAAATCGCAGAACTATCGAAAATAATAAATAAACTTCATACCAAAGACATTCGTAAATACAAAAAAAAAAAAAAATACAAAAAAAATAAAGAAAGGAAAAAGCATGAAATAATTTAACTATGTTCAAGGTGCAATATAATATTTACTTTAAAAGACGGTAATGGAAATATCGGCAAAAAAAAAGTTGAAATGATAAAAGTCACAGTGGATTAACATATAATGCTATACAATAGTGTTTCAATGATAACTTTTCCAGTATATATAATGAAATATATGAGCCGCCATAAAACGTAGCAGCAGGAGAATTAGAGAAAACTTTAAAGGCATGAAAAGAGGCTAAGCATAGGAAAAGTCCAAAATTGCCTTCTTACTATGATTGCAAAGATACAAGAAAATGAAAGAAAGACATCTTCCTTTTATTGGTGATTACAATACTCACCAAACGGAGTGGCTAAATTCTGTTTCTCCTACTATGTCACCATGGCTTAAAGGTTTTGAACGTTGCCTCTGAATCAAGCTTTAAGTAAATCATATGTGAAGCTACTCACAAATCTAGTAACTGCTTGGACCTCGTATAGCGTACAGCGACTTCTCTTGCTTTAATACAAGTAAGGGTGGTTCTGTAGTTGGGACATCTGATCATGTCTTGATTTCATTAGTACCGAGGACTGAACAGCATGTCCCGGATATGTCATGTTGATGTAAGATTTATATTAAACCTCAAGCAGACTAGAATAGCATTGCTAGTCATCTTTTCGGCTTGAATTTTTAACAGCTGTATAAGAATTGAGCCTGTTGTTCCATTGAATGAGAATCTATTCAACATAATAGATAGGTTTGTCCCTTCTCGTCTGCTATGGTACCAAAGGATAGAAAAACCATGATACAGAGAGGATTGTTGATATGCTTATTTGGAAAAAGAGGAGGCGTAGCATTTTTGAATGGGTAAGAGATCAACATTCCCTTGAAATAACTAATTTATAATCTTCTTACAGCTTCTGCTCAGAGAATTTATGCTTCAACTAAGAATGAATACAATTTAACCATAAGAAGAACCCTTTTTAGTACAACCCAGGAACATAAATGGTGGTCTACCCTTAAATATGCACTCTTTAGCGTAGATATATCAGTTTCACCTTTACTTAAACCAGACGATTCTGTCTTTCACTTTATAAATGAAAGGGCAGCCTTTGTGGCTGTAGTGTTTGACAAAAAGTAGAGCATTGAGAAACTAATCTTCTTTATTCCTGTTTTCATGAGACTAATCTTGCTAGGTTTAATGTTTCGATCTCGTAAATTTAAAGATCTCTGGATGAACTATGATGCTTTTGGAGGTGTATATATAAGTGGTATTTTTCCATTTTTTTAAAAGGAGTGCAACTTCTTAGCTTTAAATTTTTCTGTTACATTGTGCAAGTAAGCAAGATGTTCTTTCAAAACTTGTTGGAGAATGGATAATATTACTCCAATATATAAAAGCAATTATGGTGGCCCCACTTATGCTTTTTGCTGCCCAAGTTACGTAACTCTCATATTATCTAAGTTGTATAACGACTTCTGGTAAAACCTCTAAAGAGGTTTGCTGAAGGTAATCCCCTCTTCCCTAGAATGCAATTTGGCTTTTATAAAGGCCTTTGGGTATGAAATGCCCTCATTACAATATTCAATGCTTTATAGAAAAGCCTTAATTATGGTCAGGAAGTTTGCATGATTGTACTCTATTTCAGTTCTGGGTCTGACTGTTATTCATCAGACCCTTATTTTCAAACTCAAGCCCCTAGGTGTGTGTGTGTTTTTTTTTTTTTTCTTTTTTTTTAGAAGTAGAATACAAAGAGCTTTTGTTGATGGTCATTAGAGAGAATATAGAAATGTGATACCTAGTCCTCCTAGGTTTACTGTTCTTAGCCAATTACTTTTCATACTATATAGGCATGATATGTAGTTTGGCTCGGAAGAAAAATGTGTTACATTATGCAAATGGGGATGATCTCTTTACATCATTTCTATCTCCTGAATGTAAATCTGCGGTTACTAAAGCCTTTAATAGAGATATAACTGAAAATCGTGCATGGAACAAATTAAGGGGCATGAAGAGGCATTCTATCAAAACTTGAAGTATAATTGTAATAAGGTCGAGGATAATGTCTCCTCAACTCCCAGATCTCAGTTTTGATAATTTATCTTTAACTCTGTATAACTCTTTGAGGACTGATGCTAAACAACAAATTTACTTTGGAGAAACACATTTGCTCTGTCTTATATTCAATTGCACAAGAAAATGGCTTATTGAGAAAGTCTTGTAAGATTTTCATAATCAATATATTCTGATTATTTTTCATCTATTTTATCTCCTTTCTAAAATTATTTTCCTGTTTGGTTTAAGCTGCTGATTCTCATCTTAGTAGTGTGTTGGACAGGAACATTGAGTGTATTAATTTTTGTATCCCCGATCTAGATATTATCGTCTGGCACCGCAGTTTAATTATATTTTTATGCATGTTGCCTATGATTTTTCATAATTCTGACCATCAATCACATCCACATCTTCATGGACAGTATCATCCAGTTCGTAAGACTAGGATTGTATTAAATTCTAATAGCAATGCATTTTTCATGAAGAGGCTCAACACTACATAATATTCTAGACATTCAGTCTAGAAGTTTATTCTAGCTGTGGCTACGTTGTGGATTACTCCTCTTGATCATGTAGCCGAATCGGTGAAACCTCAAAAGTTTAATCTTGCAACAAATATTTTTTTTGTTGAACAAGCTGAAATAAGTCGGTTTATGGTAATTATATGAAATATCTGTTCTATTGCTGTAAATGTTCGGTAGAATATTTCATTTTAGTTGTTCATTACTTCGCATATAGTTTGTCGACTTCCTTATTTGCTTCCCTTATTTGGCTTTTTTTTTCTTGTTGGAACCTTGTGCCTATAACATCCTGCCTTTCCCCCTCTGGTTTTAGCTAGTAATAATAATAATAATAATAATAATAATAATAATAATAATAATAATAATAATAATAATAATAATAATAATGGATTTATATGTTAATGGAGTAAATTTCATAAGAGCAAAACTGAATAAACTTTACACTAACGGAAACATCTGGAAAAATATTCTTTACCTATGTTTAGAAATGTTTTATTATTTTACTAATCCATGATAAGGGAGAAAAATAGATTGGAAAAAAAATCCTGCCCGATAAGTATACTCCAAGTGGTATATAAAATATTTATAAAGATCTTATTAGGCTAAATAAAAAGACAACATTAATTCAATTAACCAAATTAGCAGGCACACTTTAAAATTAGGTGTTCAACAACATACTATATCCTTGTATATAACCATCTAGTGGAAAAAAGACAAACCACTATGTATGACATTTATAATCTATGAGAAAGCTTTCTTTTCTAACAAAACTTCAGCAATAATGAAAAACATGAAATTTTTGGGCACAAGGATGATTAGCCATCAGATTTCTAGTTAATTTAAAGTTAAATTCTCTCTCTCTCTCTCTCTCTCTCTCTCTCTCTCTCTCTCTCTCTCTCTCTCTCTCTCTCTCTCTCTCTCTCTCTCTCTCTCAGAGCAGTCAAATTAGTAGTTTGTCGTTATACAAAATTTCCTCGAATGGTCCAATTCAAGGAAAATTTATTTTTTTTTTAAATACATATCCTACGGTACAGCTTCAAGTTTTTTTTTCGGTCGTCTTAGCAATTTTATTACAAATGGAAACCAATATATTATAAAAACTTTGAAGAAACCACGTAATCAATTATGAATACCTTTTTATTTCCGAAGAAATAACCAAGAAGGATCCAGGAAAAAAGTAAAGGCAATATGAACAGATATCTCGATCTAATTTGAGATGATATATGCAGGATGGGAAAATTATTCACCTGTGGAATAAATACATCCATGTAATATCATCTAAAAAAAATAGAGATTGAGGAGATTTAAAACTGCAGTTAAGAAAAGAAGTGGTGTAATTCTAGAGCCACCAACCGTTGACGTAAATGAATATTTGTTTGGTTCTTCTCAATCTCTTTCAGGTTTGGCTCCGGACTTGCCAGCAATGCAAAAACATATGTATTGGACCTAAATATAGAAGAGGGTGAACACTAGGGAAAATATTAAGGTATGGTTCACAATCCAAATCACATGACTTAGAACTGGTGCTATACTCTCGGTAAGATATGACAGAGACTTTTCTTTCTGAATCGTAGTTCAGTATATGGAAATCCACGTCCTTGAAGTCACCCTCTCGGATAGCAGTGCAAACTCCGCTTGTCTCCTCTATTTTCAATCAAGTTTGTCGAAAAATTTGTTCAAGAGGGAGACTTAGGATGGGTTTCAATCAACCCTTGAATTTCTCTATCTCAACAAAAACAGTTGTTGAAGCCAGGGGACATGTAGCAGATATCTAGCACATTCTTCTGTATAATCGCCTCCACGTCACTCGCGAGGATGAGAGCTTTGATGATTCTGCAGGGTGAGTCACCAACATCTTTGTAGAGTGAGTGAGGGGAAGAGGAAAGCTGATTACAGGAAGGCAGTAACCATTTGCAGAAATATAAAGGTAAAAACAACTGTTAAGGAAAGAAGTGCTGAAACTTCCAAGCCATCAACCGTTGAGGTAAATGAATATTTTACTGGAGATTCAAAATATACTTTAGCCTTTGCTCCAGACTTTCGTGCAATGCAACAAGTCATTGATGGGGCTGATATTAGACCAGGGTGAACACTAGTGTAAACATTTTGGGAGTGGTTGACAATCCTAAGCACATGGCTCAGAACTGGTAATATACTCTCTGTAGGAGGAAGCGGAGATAATTTTTGTTGGAAGAGTGGTTCAGTATTTGGAGAAACCCGTCCTTGAAATTGACAGAGCATAAAGTCATCCTCCCAGATAGCTGTGCGGACAGTGTTTATCTCCTCCATTTCCAGTTAAGTTTGTGGAACAGACTTGTTCAAGGGAGAGACTTATGATGAGTTTCAATAAAAGAAATGGTGTCTAAGAGAAAAGAGAATGATTAAAGCGAAAAGGCATATATTAGACATCTAGTACATTCTTCTGTATTATTGGTTTCACTTAACTTGCGAGGAAGAGGGCTTAGGTGATTCTAGATGGTGTTTCAGGAGGAAAGCTGATAAGAGTAAGGCGATAACCATCCCACATTTAATTTAACACCAATATATCCACAGTTTTACTGTCACATTGCCCAATGGTTCAACAGGTATCTCTCAACTCGAGGAAGAATGAGGTGGAGTTCGCTAATCCCAGTGATCTCTGCATCCTCTTTTTAATCTGCTTCTTTTCCTAGTGCTGCCAGGTAAGTTGCAAAAGGGTGGAGCATAATCCCCAGCATTACTCTAGCTGCAGATCTGAATCTGTTTCGCCATCTACTTCTTCGGCATTGGTTTGGTCCTTGGATGAAGCTGCTCAAGGAGCAGGTGATCTAAAGGGACCTTGACCCTTGAAGATCACTGCTCTTGTAATAAGGAAATCATAACTCCTTTTCCACTTTTCAACGGTTCTATTAATCTCGTCTACAGGGAATAGAGACATTATGTCAGGTTCAAGGCATTCTAGAATGAGAACATTGCTTTTTGTCCCACCTGACAAGGAAAGCGAGCTGTCATTGCATCTCTTTTCCCAAGTTCCTAGTTAGCTCAACGGTTTATTGACTATCGCACCAGATACATCAATGCTTTTGGTCCGGAGAGCCCTAGGTTAGAGCATTTTTTTTTTTATTATTATCAAGATTCCAAGATGCAGTGATGTTACTGCTCTAGACCAGATGTCAATACAGATCGTAGCTTGCAGGCTTGTCATAGATCACTTTCAATGGCTGTGGACTCAGTGGCAGAGAGTGATGTGCCCTTATAATACAATCTATCGATGGTAGTGGTTGTTGTCAGCCCAGTTGCGGCTAGATACCAGAAAAGAGGCAAAGGGACTTCCTCCTTTGGTACATAAGATTTCCGATGTCGAGAAAGAGCTTAAAGTAGGAGCTTGGTTTAATGGCTCCATCATACTGAATTCACGGGGCCACTGGACTAGGAATTTACTGTGAAGATTACATCCGATACAAATAGAAACCAAAGAACCTCAAGGGCATGTCAGGAACTTTGAGAGCATCAAAGCATGTGTCAGTCATCATATCACCATAATAGGTTCCATTGAGAAAGATAAATTCCTATTCTAGGTTCTCCTTCTTTGCATGGATGGGCAAATGTTAGGAGAAATGCAATATTTTGTAGCCCAATAAAACTCTCCTCTCCCTCGTAGGGGGACTCTATGCAGGTATGTGTTAATCTCTCTTCCCATTTGGAGTAAGTATCGTTTGTATTCCGTTAATGGAAGAATGATAAAAAACCGACAAAAAGTCTATGAAGCCTTGTTAAAATCTTCTCTCCTTCCCTCTAAGATCAAGTAGACACTTGATGTGGTGATATGTCCCTGGGAAGAAGATGGACTCGACAGTACCTCGTAGGGATGACCAGTAGCACTCACAACAAATCTCTTTTCAGACCTGGCTCTTGAGGCAATGGCGCATTTAGGATGGTTAATTTTCATGCGTCCCCGCGGTGAAGACTTCAGCACAATGATACTCCTCCCTCATAACCTTGCAGAAGAATCGGGAGGAGACTCAAGAGATTCCTGCAAGTTGCTCATCCTATGCATCATAGGAGTCCTATTCATTTCATTGGCTACAGGAAGTACCTCAGTATTGGAAAAATATCGTGCAAAAATAGACGAGGAAGGTATGGGGGAGTGATAATATTTCTCCTTCACCAGGGTTGAAGAGGTCCTGGTTGTAGGGGGATTCTCGGTAAGCAGCGGTTCGTCTTAACACATATACCCAGTGACAAACAGGGTTATCAAACGCTCTGGGAGTCATGATTTGATCTCCTCTTTGGCAATTCTGCCATATAAGTATATTGTAAAGGAAAGAAGGAAGAATTTTTGTGATCATTGATACTCTAGAGATCTCTGACACCCTATAATCATGATCATGATTGAGATTTATCGTCTCGTACATCTTTTTTATATCACTTACCAGATCATGGAAGATTAAAATCTCCTCATGGTGTAAATACTACATAGAGTAAATCTCCGTCCTAGGGCACTTGTGTGTATTTGGAGAAGGGTTTGATCATCTCAGCCGGGAATACATTTAAAATCAGGTGATATCTTTGGGGCACCTTTCGTTACTTTTCTAAATGTCCTGGTCTTGGACAATGAGTTACTCAGACATCTCTAGTATTATTATTATTATTATTATTATTATTATTATTATTATTATTATTATTATTATTATTATTATTATTATTATCAGCTAAGCTACAACCTTAACTTCAAAATCAGGATGCTAAAAGGCCAGTGAGGAAAGGAAATAAAGAAATATATTAACTACAGAACATGTAAATATTATTGAATATAGTATATCTTAAGATCTGCAAAAATAATTAAAAGATATGCTAAAAACTATGACGAGAGACTCGCCTAGGTAAGTAAGCCCAGGAAGAGATGAAGTGGGTGAGGTGGAGTGACCAAGCTTCTTCTTCATCGTAGTCAAGGATTTCCTGGCCTTAGGGCAACTTTTTTTAGCCAGCGTCTCGTCTCTAGCAGCATGGATGCATCCTTGGTTGTCAACACAAAGTTCTCCTCTGCAGGGAATAGGAGGGCAGCGTGATCTAAAGGCTGCTAAAACCTCTGAGTTTGTCCACTGATGTAGCGGAAGAAATTTAATGGACTGCCAGTTTTTCTCGAACATTTTAATAGGAGATTTTGCAGCTGATCACCAGAAAGGAGAACATTACTCGATAAATGGCAAAATGAGAAAAAGGAAAATATTTTCTCAGAATATACTGGTCACAGAAAATTATAAAAGATTTTCTTTGTAAAGCAGATTTCCGTGCAGTTGAAGAAGAAACTAACCAAAAAGTTTTTCAAATGTAAAATTGCAATCGAAAATGATAACTAAAGATTCAAAAGAGGCGTATGGAGTTGAAAAGCTTTATTAATTTTGAGATCTGAATGTTGATGAGCAACTGTCCTCAACCTAATTTCATCATTATTTTAGTTTCTTAGAGTTCAGCTTCATTCCCATAATCAGCACCATGCAATAATATTTACTAGATCTTTATCAAGGGATTCTGCCATGAGATGGGACTGAGGCATATGGAACAAACTCTTTTTTAGGTCAAATAACAATATATTTATATAGTTTGAAAATTAATGGGCCAGGGATAATACATAAGGAACACCAGGTATCACACTTTGTACTTAAGGGGACCGTCCACCATGTCCGCAATTTTTTTTTCTATTGAACCAAATTACACAATTTCTATATATGTTTTAGACATATATAATACCTTCATCATATAAAAATTTCAAGTCATTTGATCAAAGACTTTTGGATTTATTAGCAAAAATCATGATTTAAAAAAAAATTAGGTACATTTTTCCCGACTACTATAATACCAATTGTATTGAAACTTTTACCATAAAAACTTTTCTATCAACTGAACAATTCTGTCAGACAGAATTTTAATTTTCCTTTATTTTTTTAATGAATTTTTATTTTTTTTTCCTCGTCTAGACGGAAAATAATCGTGAAAAAAAAGTAAAATTAAAATTAAAATTTTGTCTGATAGAATTGTGGCATTTTTATTCTTCTTTTCAATGATATCTTTATCATTAAAATTGAACAATAAATAACTGAGAAAAATGTACATAAGTGCGGATAAGTATGTTTTCGAGTTATGACCTCCTAAAGATTTGCCATGTAAATTTCTGCATTTTTCATAAAAAAATGAAAAAAAACATTATTATGGAAACTTACTTGTTATTTTTATTGTTGATATTGTTGATTTCTACAGCAAGGCTCCTGGTCCCCCCCCCCCCCCCTTGAAAGGGGTATTAACCCTGGATAGGTACGATGGGTCGTTTGCGACCCCGAGCGTCAAAAAAAAACAGGTTTTTCTCACGTGACTCACCCCCGTGACTGAATTTGTGGGTGATCGACCTGCAGGAGGTGTCTCCCCTACACGCTCTAGTAGTGTCCAGATGTGCATTGCTGTAGCTGTACTCCTTCCCCGATTTCTGAGACGCGTCGGGGTCGTTCGCGTCCGAGTTTACCCTTCTAAGGTAGTTTGCATAATTATCAAAGTTATTACGTATTATGAAATTGTCGTAGAATGGTGCAACTTGTATAGGTTATCAGTTGTGGAAAGTCTTGGTGGATTGTTTGGCTACCATGTGCATGTTTTTTTTTTTAGTTAAAATGTCGTTCATCACCACGAGGACCATTTTACCGCGAGTGCCCCTTTTTCATTTTTTTTCATTTTTTTGCCAAGTCATTTTTCCGTAAGATATTGCCAAATAGTGTCGTAAAACTTTTGCTTGTTTAGTGTTGGAAAGTGTGTCTAGATGATCTGGCTACCCATGCATGACTCTGTTTTTGTCAGATACGACGTAGTTATTGGTATATTGGGTATTTAACTGCGGTTACCAATTTCTGTTTTTTTTTTCAATATTTGTAAAAATTACTACGTAGTAAGGAATTGCCGTATATTATTCATTTTTTTTTCATGTTTATGTGTTAGAAAGTGTGCCTTGATGGTTGGGCTAACACGTGCATGTCTTTTTTTTTATCTGAGATGTCGTATATTAGAATGTCGGGCATTTTACCGCGAGTGTCCCTTTTTCATTTTTTTTTAATTCTTTTGCCAAGTCATTTTTCCGTAAGATATTGCGAAATAGTGTCGTAAAACTTTTGCTTTTTTAATGTTGGAAAGTGTGTCTAGATGATCTGGCTACCCATGCGTGATTTTGTTTTTGTCAGATACGACGTAGTTATTGGTATATTGGGTATTTAACTGCGGTTGCCAATTTCAGTTTTTTTTCAATATTTGTAAAAATTTACTACGTAGTAAGGAATTGCCGTATATTATTGATTTTTTTTCATGTTTATGTGTTAGAAAGTGTGCCTTGATGGTTGGGCTAACACGTGCATGTCTTTTTTTTTTATCTGAGATGCCGTATATTAGAATGTTGGGCATTTTTCCGCGAGTGCCCCTTTTTATTTGTTTTGCATTTTTTTGCTTAGTCATGTTACCGTAAGGAATTGGCAAGTAGTGTCGCAAAACTTATATTTTTATAGTGTTGGAAAGTGTTTCTAGATGATCTGGCTACCCATGCCTATTTTTTTTTTAGCCAGATATGGCGTATATATAAGTATGTGTTCGATTTTCCTGTGATTGCCATTTTTTCGTTTTTTCCCATTTCTTTCAAAATTACTACGTACTAAGGAACTATCACAGAGTAATATTTCATTTATATGTTTATTTGTCGGAAAATATGCCTTGATGGTTTGCCTAGCACGTGGCTGAAATTTTTTTTTTCTGAAATGCCGTATATTAGAATGGCCATTTTTCCACGAGTGCCCCTATTTATTTGTTTTGCATTTTTTTGCTTAGTCATGTTACCGTAAGGAATTGGCAAGTAGTGTCGCAAAACTTATAATTTTATAGTGTTGGAAAGTGTTTCTAGATGATCTGGCTACCCATGCCTATCTTCTTTTTTTAGCCAGATATGGCGTATATATAGGTATGTGTTCGATTTTCCTGTGATTGCCATTTTTTCGTTTTTTTCCCATTTCTTTCAAAATTACTACGTACTAAGGAACTATCACAGAATAATTATTCATTTAGATGTTTATTTGTCGGAAAATGTGCCTTGATGGTTTGCCTAGCACGTGGCTGAATTTTTTTTTTCTGAAATGCCGTATATTAGAATGTTAGCCATTTTTCCGCGAGTGCCCCTTTTTATTTGTTTTGCATTTTTTTGCTTAGTCATGTTACCGTAAGGAATTGGCAAGTAGTGTCGCAAAACTTATAATTTTATAGTGTTGGAAAGTGTTTCTAGATGATCTGGCTACCCATGCCTATCTTTTTTTTAGCCAGATATGGCGTATATATAGGTATGTGTTCGATTTTCCGGTGATTGCCATTTTTTCGTTTTTTCCCAATTCTTTCAAAATTACTACGTACAAAGGAACTATGACAGAGTAATGATTCCTCTAGGTGTTTATTTGTCGGAAAATTTTGTTTACTTTTTTTTTGATTGAATATCATCAAATTCTTTTAGCTAAAATATTGTTTTACATTTTTTTTTTCGATTTTATTTCCCTTCAAAAAAATTTTTTGGGTCAGAATTTTAATTTTATAGTCGTAAAATAATCGACAATTATCCAGCAACCCACCATACAATTTTTATGCATATCCAATAATAATTAGATTAGTAAATAACACCTTGAAATTGACATACCCTTCCTACATTTCAAGTGGCAGATTAGGGAGTCTGAGTCAGTGTGGTTGGCGGCCATTTTGTGGACATATCCGAAGCGTAAGCTGCCCTATCTATATATATTCTTGTTCCCTATAGAATTTGTGATATTTTGGTATATTTTTACCTGCATAAATATCATATTATATATTAAATATATGTATTTTTTTACGAAATTTCTAAGTACTCAAAAAATTACCTTTAGATATGGCCCCTGATATAAATGTAATTTACAAAATAATGAAGATTTTTTTACATATTTCTATTTTAGGATAACATATGTTTATTCCCTAAAAAAATTAGCCACTTCCTATTTCATTTGGGTACCCCAAAAAATTCATGAAATTTGGACAAATTTTTTTGGCCAAAAAAAGTTACCCTTTTTTTCTCATTTCAGATATTCACCTCCATGGGTCTGACTTCATCCAAAATACATCAAGATGTGTCCTAAACATTCAAGAATCAATTCCTAAAAGGATTTGTGTATATATGTATAAACTTTTTTTTATGAATTTTTATGTCATGTCTTTTTTTTCTACTTAATTTTTTAAAATATTTATAATAAATAGTTTTTCTGCAGATGAGTAGTATTTATCTTTACAGTTGTTTTAAGCATTCATTGAAGTTTTTTTTGGCAAAAGAAAAAAGGAGGTTACTGCAAAAACTGATTTTTCAAGAATTTTTTTTGGAGTCGGGGTCGTTCGCGTCCGAGTATACCCTTAAAGGGGTGTCCGAGGAGCGTACCTATCCAGGGTTAATACCCTAAGTGTACTAATACACTTATTGTAAGGGTGTCGGGAGCTGCCTCCTCCCTCATTGTTGCCAGGGTTTTGCAGAGCTAAAATGCTCCAGCTTTATATTCTTCTCCTTGTTTCTCTGTCTTCTTTGTTCTTGTTTTTATTCTCTCTCTACTTCTTGCTCTTTCCGTGTCATAAATTTTGAGGGAAGTGTCTATATCTGGACTTTTTCCAAATAACTTTACCATCAAGTTACTTTGCATGTATCCAAAATTATTTTCCAAAACTGTTAACCTTGATGCAAATTTTACTCTAGACATACTTTTGTTTGGGGCACTTCATCCAAAGCCTAGAATGCAGAGATTCATTTGGATTTTGAGTCCAGCCATGCAGGCACCTTTGCAATAGTTTGGGGTCAGCCAAACTATTGAAAACACTTCTTATGTGTGTGCGAAGCTCATAGGGTATTCCTGCAAGATGATTTTTCCCTGTTGTATGTGATGGTATTTTTTCTTTTTTGGCTATAGCTCTATTGTAAAAACACCATGATTCAGGCCCAGCAGGGCACATTTGATGGACTGGGTGTTCATCATCAGATGTCAAGTGATAATAGATAGCCCAAATAGCATTTCACATCTGATCCACTGTTGTGTTTATATTATTTCTTATTGCCATACCATAATATGCTTGAATATTATTTATAATGGCTTGGGTCAACTTGTTTTTTTCCTGACAATAAACTTATTTTCATCTGTTTTCCGCTTTTTGTTGTTATGTATTCACTCACTTCAGATTTCATTTTTATGAGCCTGTGGCCCATTCTTTTTTGGGCATGACAAATACACTACTCCTTCTCTATCTTCACTCTTTCATATGGCCCTTGGCCTTTATTCATTTCACATACTGCATTGTATGCACTCGAGTCCCCACCCCAACAAATGTTTTATATCTGAAACCATTATTCAATGATCTCGACCATATTCTCTTTGCTTCTTCTGCTTCCATGGCACCAGATTTTCCTTCAAAGTTTTTATTGCACTTATGTTTTGGCTTATTTCCTTCTTCTTGTCCTTCCTCTTTTCCTTCGTCACATATTTTGCAATAATTACACAAAATTTCACAATCGAGTACTTTCCCTGTGAATACATCAATAACGAACCCTACACCTACGTGTGACTTATGGCCCCTTCATAACCAAGTTCCATCAAAAGAAACATCTATATCTATTACGCCATTTTCATCAGGTATTGCCAACTTATTTTCTATATAAAATTTCTTTACATAATCATATGTATATTTCTGCATATCACTGTAATGTTTTTCCATTTCTTTATAAAGATAAGAACTATGTCTGGCATAAGATCCCGCGGCCAGAGGCTTGCAGAAAAATCCTCCCATTTTATTCAGGCCTGCTCTTCCTATACCTGTAGTAAGAGAATGATACACTTCTTGTAAATTCGCTTCACCAAATTTATGACATTCCCTTCCCCTCCCATGCCTCCTTGGGGGGAGGTAGCTAATGTCCGTATGGCAACCATCACAAGATACTCTAAAATGTTGTATCCCATCTGTCCCTTTCTGCATGTACACTGACTGACTTTCTACAGTTTCGCTTTCTACAAGTCACGCCTCTCATCCTTCCTTCTAGCTTTTTTCTTGAAATTGTGTATTTTTCATCATATTCTGGGATATCGCTAATATCAATCCCAATTCTATGATCAGGAACTGGCTGTGATATCGAGTCCTCACTCACGTACAGAGAGGTTGAAGGTTGAGGGCTTGAAAGCAATTCCTGGCTTATATCCCGCGACGTGGATGGCTTAGGCCCGCCAAATTCTCCTTCATCTGGCAGCGAAAATGAATGACTAACATCCGCCGAGGTAGAAGGATTAGGCTCACACCTCTCTCTCTCTCTCGCAGAACATGCGAGAGCCGATGACAAAGAAACCAATTGTTTTTTCTTTAGTTTTTCCTTCCGAGCACTCGTTAATTTTGAAAGAATTTCTTTCCTTGTACCCCTTTTTATAATGCTTTTCCTTGGCATGATGTAACATTCACGAGGAATTATAAAATACACTAATAAACACGTGGGCGAATGTAAACAAAAACACGTGCGTCTCACTCTCACGAAGTCTAAGACGATACTGTCGTGTGTCGTCTAACTGCGTATGCTGAGAGTGTGTTCATTGAGCTCTCTTCCCCTGATACGTTACATCATTGCCAGACGTACGAAATTCGAGAAAAAAACAACGAAAAAATCGATGTATATATACAAAAAAAAACACGCAAAGATGAACTGTCAAACTCAGTCTCGCAGACGACGTCCCAGGATGACGTCATGATTTAAAAACCCCCGTATCATCATTATTTATGAAATTAATGGGTTGAAACTTCTGGAGAGCATGTACGATATGTTTCTCTATACATAGAGACAATAAAACAATTTTTGAATTTTTCAAGTTGGTATGCCAAAATACCACGGCGGACGGTCCCCTTTAGGATCCCAATAAACAACAGCTTTTTACAAGCTATTGCTTAAAAATTCAGTAATAATGCTAAGAATAGACTCAGTTACTCCCAATTATTTTGACCTTGGAAACAAATGCCTCACGAATAACCCAGTCAAAAGCAGCACAAAGATCAAGTTTGATCATACAAACTTGGTGACCACAACCAACGAATTTTTATGCAGCATTGGAGATTATAAGATATGCATCACATGCTCCAAGGTCTTTGCAAAAGCTAAATGGTAGATTTTTGTAAAAAACCATATCCTTCACCATAATTATATAGACGTTTTGTTAAAAGATGTTGAAAATTAAAATTTGGCTGTATTCACCAGGGTTAGAGCTACCATAAACACATTTACCTAATATGATGAACAGGGACTAAAGCTTAGCTCATAGTCCTGAAAACTAAACCTCGTGGTAAGTACCTTAGGACCCTCTACTTCAATACTTGTCCGGGGGGAAACCATCTGTACAGTGGTATACCTCTCACGAAACCATGCATACTAACCAAGGTGGAACTCAAGACTCTCATAAAATTTGGTTGTCATGTGCCTCAGAGAACTCTTATTCTTCATGGTCACACCCTGAAAGTCACCATGGGAAGTAGGCCCAGAAAGAAACGAAGTGGGTGAGGTGGAATGACCACGCTTCTTCACTGTAGTCATGGATTTCATGGGTCAATGTCTCATCTTTGGCAACATGGACAAATCCAGGGGTGTCACCATATATATCCCCTCTGCAGGGAAGGGAAGAGAAGCAAGAGGGCAAAAAGACTTCTTGGATCTAGACTCCTAGAGGCTGCTAAAACCTCTTAGTTTGTCCACTG
>NC_090730.1:53760893-53768393 GCF_036898095.1 Palaemon carinicauda
AAAAATCTAGTGTTTATATGATACATTTGCAGGCCATATTTATGCGTTTGAAAACACAGAATAAAAGCATTTTTCGATTACGCAAGTAATAGTTCTAGATTTTATTTGGAGCCACATATACCTGAATAAACGTACAGTGAAAATTTTATAATTAAGAGCCTACTTGCATATGTTTTGTTCATATGCTTTTGTCCCTGAAAATTTTATCAATTATATTTTCAACTAGTGTTAAAATATGCTATCAGAATCATATAGCTAAGCACAATAATAGTCTAAAAAATATATCTTGATGGCTTCGAGCATTATGTGACTGTCAATACAATAATCCTTTTGCTAATGAGACCATCAGCTAGTATATTGGTAATACCCTGTCCTTGCATTCGTATGGACGTGAATCAAAGATCACCTGTGCCCATGAAATTAAGCAGTTTATTTCTTGTGGCTTAGCACCACGGCGAGGCATTTGGCTGGAATAACTGACATTTCGATAAGAATCTCTTCAAATGAAATTCACATGCATAACTATTGATTTAATTCCTGTAACTGGATGTTTAGTTACTGCAAGAAAAAGTGTTAAGAGAGGATGTTGAGCTTGAGCCATGGGACTGAATGGTTCAGTAAAAAACATGGATATTCTACATAAACTAGAATGTTCTTGTAGCAGATAATACAAACACTACAGTGTATTTGTGGTTACAAAATAAAATTGCAAAACCATTTTTTTCTGTATTAACCTTTGATTGTTGTTTTAATATATTCTTTATCCAAAACTTAAATACCAAAAAATATCGTCACCCATATTGTTCATCTATAATTCCTTTATTTATGCAAAATGTAAACTCATAACTTCCAAACGGTGGATATTAAATTCATATTGTTTCATATTATCCAAATCCATAATACAGGAAAAAAATATATTTCCTGAGAATATTTATTTTTTTGTCAAATGATAAGGAAGAATATAAATATAACCATTGTTGTGTCCTTCTCTTATCATCAACCATGTTTTTATTTCGTTGTATATATCAATCTACTGTACTCTCTCTCCATATTAACTAGAATTGAACTAGTGCAAATGGCTTACCTTTTTGGAAAAGGTAGCTATTGTTTAATGAATATTTCTTTTTCAAGATTTTTTTTTTGGTTTTAAACTTTCCAGGATATTAATGTCCTTATTATATATTTCTATAGAGGAGATACATATATTAATAAATATTAAAAAACTTCAATACCCATGGGAAGGAATAGGAACCGAACACCCTAACAAATACAATATATAAAAAAAAGGTCTGAGACACGATAAGAGAAATACTTATACTCGCAGATAAGAAGAAAACGACGTAAAAGAAATTCATTCCAGAGAGATGAATAGAGGCTCCGGTGGAAATGAGCAAAGTGAGATTAAAAGATTCAACTCCAGAAATTGGAAGAAATAAGGGAGATAAAAATCAAAAGATAAAACTCACGACTCTCGAATTTACTGCCTGGGAGATAAGTCTATAATGCATTATCGTTATAAGAGACAGTCATTATTATTATTACTATCCAAGCTACAACCCTAGTTGGAAAAGCAAGATGCTATAAGCCCAGGGGCTCCAACAGGGAAAAACAGCCCAGTGAGGACGGAAATAAGGAAATAAATAAATGAAGAGAACAAATTAACAATAAATCATTCTAAAATAAGTAACAATGGTCAAAACAGACATGTCATATATAAACTATTAACAACATCAAAAACAAATATGTCATTAATAAACTATAAAAAGACTTTGAACTTTTGAAGTTCTACTGATTCAACTACCCGATTGGTCATAGCTGGAATAAAACTCCTAGAGTACTGCGTAGTATTGAGACTCGTGATGGAGAAGGCCTGGCTATTAGAATTAAGTGCCTGCTTAGTATTACGAACAGGATAGAATTGTCCAGGGAGATCTGAATGTAAAAGATGGTAAGAGTTATGAAAACTCTTATGAAACATGCATAATGAACTAATTGAACCACGGTGCCAGAGATTAATATCTAGATCAGGAATAAGAAATTTAATAGACCGTAAGTTTCTGTCCAACAAATTAAGATGAGAATCAGCAGCTGAACACCAGACAGGAGAACTATAACCAAAACAAGGTAGAATTAAAGAAATAGAAAATTTCTTCAAAACAGATTGATCACCGAAAATCTTGAAAGACGTTCTCAATAAGCCTATTTTTTGTGCAATTGAAGAAGACACAGACCTTATATGTTTCTCAAAACTAAATCTACTGTCGAGAATCACAACTAAAATTTTGAAAGAGTCATACAAATTTAAAGAAACATTATCAATACTGAGATCCGGATATTGAGGAGCCACCGTCCTCGACCTGATTACAATCATACTTTGAGTTTTTTTAGGATTCAACTTCATACCCCATAATTGCCCCATGCACTAATTCTAGCTAAATCTCTATTAAGGGATTCACCAACCCTAGATCTACATTCAGGGGATGGAATTGATGCAAAGAGAGTAGCATCATCTGCATACGCAACAAGCTTGTTTTCTAGGCCAAACCACATGTCATGTGTATATAGTATGAAAAGTAATGGGCCAAGAACACTACCCTGTGGAACACCGGATATCACATTCCTATAATCACTATGGTGCCCATCAACAACAACTCTTTGAGATCTATTACTTAAAAAATCAATAATAATGCTAAGAAATGACCCACCCACTCCCAACTGTTTCAGTTTGAAAACAAGGGCCTCATGATTAACACGGTCAAAGGCAGCACTAAAATCAAGGCCAATCATACGAACTTCCTGACCACAATCAAGGGATTTCTGTACAGCATTGGAGATTGTAAGAAGGGCATCACATGCTCCAAGGCCTTTACGAAAACCAAATTGCAAACTAGGGAGTAGATGATTACTTTTAGCAAACCTATTAAGACGTTTTGCCAGAAGACGTTTAAAAAATTTAGATAATATGGGAGTTATGGAAATTGGGAGGTAATCAGTGGGACTTAAGCTACCACAAACACATTTACATAGAGGAGTAACATTACCAATTCTCCAACTAGTGCTAAAAGCTCCTCTTCTTGCTAACTTGCGCAAAATAACAGATAACTTTGGAGCTAAGAAATCTGCTGTTTTTATAAAAAACAAAGGAAAAATACCATTAGGGTCTACACATCTATAAGCATAAAGGTCCACCAACAGAGCTTTAATCTCACAAGATCGAAAAGCTAAACTAGTTAGTTTTGCCTCAGGAAAACAGGAATGCGGAAGTTCAAGTTTTTCATTACTCTGTTTACTGTCAAAAACATCAGCCAAAAGGGTTGCCTTTCCCTTTGGACCGAGAGTGACTGAGCCATCTGGTTTAAGTAAAGGAGGAACTGTTGCATCTACACCAAAGAGTGCAGATTTAAGGGTAGACCACCATTTATGTTCCTGAGTTGTACCAGAAAGTGTTTCTTATATGGTTAAATTTTAATCCTTTTGAGTTGAGGCATAAACTCTCTGAGCAAAAGCTCGAAGCTGAGTATAGTTGTTCCAGGTCAAATCTGATCTGTTACCCTTCCAAAGTTGATAGGCCTCCTGCTTCTCCAAAATAGCATGTCTACAATCATCATTGAACCATGGTTTGTCCTTCACTCGGTACCTTAGCACGTGAGAAGGGATACGCCTATCAATTATGTTGACTAGATTCTCATTCAAAGGGACAACAGGATCTACACTATTATATAATTGTGACCAATTCAAGCACAAAAGATTATGTAAAATCCCATTCCAGTCTGCTTGGGATTTCATATAATTTTCACAAGAGGCTGGTCAGTCTTCACTAATAATGAAATCAAGGCATGATCAGATGTCCCGACTGGAGAACTAACCTTACTAGTTATAACGCCAGGGGAGTCAGTGTATACGAGGTCCAAGCAATTACCAGACCTGTGAGTAGCTTCATTTATGACTTGCTCACAGCCTAATTCAGAGGCAAAGTCTAAAGCTCTTAAGCCATAGCGATCGGTAGGAGAGATAGAACTTAACCACTCCCTATGGTGAGCATTAAAATCACCAACAAAGACAAAAGAAGCCTTTCTATCATCTTCTTGTATCTTAGCCATAATGGTAAGAAGACAATCGAAGATAGAATCATCCAATTCCGGATTCCGGTAGATCGAACACAAATAAAAGTTGTTATGCCTGCCACAAACTTTCATTACCTGAATCTCATGACATCCACATTGATAGCAGGACCTATGAGAAGCAGGGTACTCAGTTCTAATATACACCGCCATTCCCCTGGCCCTAGGAATGGCATCACGTTTCAACGTTGTTGGCTTCTTAAAACCAGTTATAAGGAGCTCAGATGAGTGCCTCATATTAGAAACCAAAGTTTCTGAGCACAAAAGAATATCATACTGTCTGGACGCAACTATAAGGTCTTGGATATTTGCATGAAGACCATGAATATTGCCATACAGAAGACGATATTGACGAAATCTAGGACTTACTGGTCCCGGATTTCGCTCAATGTCTCCAGACAGCATAAGAATTAATAGAAATAAAAAAGAGACTTCATACTTAAAAACTAGATTAAAAAGAATTATAACAAAAACAATACGTACAGAATTATAAACAAAGTGATTGATGATACCCATAGACTATATTAAAAGTCGGAAAAGTGGTCAACATGGAGGAGCCGATACACCATGCAAGGCTAAATACCCTCCAGGATAGCCACTTCAGAAGGGAGGACAGTAAGGATGGTTTTGAGAAGAAAAAGAATCAGAAAAAGGAAAAAACAACCTCTTGATAAACCACCAGTCATCCATGGCCCTTCTATCAAGTGTGCCCAACACACCATTTCAAAAAAACAAGAGGAAGAAAAAAAAAGAAAAAAAAATAATAAGATAGAATAGTGTGCCTGAGTGTACCCTCAAGCAAGAGAACTCTAACCCAAGACAGTGGAAGACCATGGTACAGAGGCTATGGCACTAGAGAACAGTGGTTCAATTTTGGAGTGTCCTTCTCCTAGAAGAGCTGTTTACCATAGCTAAAGAGTCTTTTCTACCCTTACCAAGAGGAAAGTACACTGAACAAATTGCAGTACAGTAATTAACCCCTTGGGTGAAGAAGTGTTAAGTATCTCATTGTTGTCAGGTGTATGAGAAAAGACGAGAATATGTAAAGAATAGGCCAGACTATTCTGTGTAAGTGTAGGCAAAGAAAAAATAAGCCGTGACCAGAGTGGTAGTATATCAACGGCCGGCTGGTGCCCTGGCCAACTTACTACCTACAAAATCTATTTAGCAATTATTATTATAGATACATTCAGAATTTCTTTTAGATATATTTCATATTCAAAAGTATGTTTGGGATGATATAACAACCTGATGTAGGCCACGTCGCCCAATTTCCATCATATTTAAACTAGTAATAGGGAAAGAATAAATTTACTCATATTACATTTTTATAGATATTTCAAGATAGTCAAATAAATTTCGCAGTCTCTGTAAACAATAAAAAAAAAAATCGTTCCATAAAATCCGATTTCGGTACTTACAGTACATGAATACAGTAAATTGGAAGCTTAAGGTAATCATTATACACAATTATACTATTGTACTAAAGAAAAGAACAAAAATATATTCTTGTATATTATCTTCATTAAAAATTTATATAATTCTTTTACAAAATATCTCTTATAAATACTCACACACACATACACGTATATATATATATATATATATATATATATATATATATATATATATATATATATATATATATATATATATATATATATATATATATATTTATATATACACACACACACATATATATATATATATATATATATATATATATATATATATATATATATATATACATATATATTTACATACCCAAGTACATAATACATGAATTTATATATATATATATATATATATATATATATATATATATATATATATATATATATATATATATGTATATATATATACATATATATATATATATATATATATATATATATATATATATATATATATATATATATAAATATATACCCTAGTACATAACACATAAATATATATATATATATATATATATATATATATATATATATATATATATATATATATATATATATGTATATATATATATATATATATATATATATATATATATATTTACATACCCTAGTACATAATATATATATATATATATATATATATATATATATATATATATATATATATATATATTTATATATATATATATATATATATATATATATATATATATATATATTTATATATATATAAATATATATATATATATATATACATATATATATATATGTGTATGTGTGTGTGAGTGCACGCATTAGAAGTCACTGATAGGAAAATGACAATACCAAGAATTTAAGGATATCTACCTTCCTTGTTATTTTTATTCATAGCTAAGGCTATATTGATATAACGAAAGCTATGTTGAGGAAGTTATGTATAAAGTATAGAGAAAGAATTCAATTATCTTTGTTTCCAATAAATATGTATTTTCATAGGCGGATGATAGTTTTATTCACGTTCTTTACAAATATATTACATGATTTATTATAATTTCATTAAGAATATTTAGAATTATTAAATTAATCAATCTCAATATATTCCATTTGATACAAAAAGAAAAACAAAACATTGAATATTTCAAACACGTTACTGATATATATGTCAACCCCTTGAAACTGGAATGAAAAAATATATTAATTAGGTATTGAGTTGTTGTTTTTTTTTTTCTTTTGCTACAACAATATTAGGATTTGGGGAAAAAAGGTAATCTCTATGCAGCGTTATAATTCTGATCGGTTTCGATATGTATAAACTACTTAATTTAGATTTTATGGAAAAAAAATCTATGATAATCATATTATTATGAATCTTCTTTAAATTAATTCTTTAAATTAATTTTAATCCTGAAATTATTGTATTATTTCCAAGTTTAGATACGGGAAAACTAATTTGTCTAATATTAAAATTTTCTACACAATTTCATGTTCATAATAGCTTGGTTAAGATAAATAAGTAATCTTTCAGCTAGTTTTACGAAAAAAAATAAAGGACAAAAATTATGAAATATTCCAGAAGTTTGTGCAATAGTTATAGGACATTGTAGCCTAGCATAAATTACGAATATCAAACGAACAATGACGCAAGAAACGATAAAAAATACTTGCCTTTGACATACGGGAAGGAAATTAGTGAAAGTAAGTCCTATAATATATATATATATATATATATATATATATATATATATATATATATATATATATATGTATATATATACATATATATATATATATATATATATATATATATATATATATATACATATATATATATATATATATATATATATATATATATATATACATATATATATATATATATATATATATATATATATATATATATATATATATATATATATATGTGTGTGTGTGTGTGTATATATATA
>NC_090730.1:53775893-53778393 GCF_036898095.1 Palaemon carinicauda
GAAACGGTTACAAGCATCACAACATTTTTTATAATTCTCTATAATTTTTTTTCATTCCAAACCAAAAGAAGGATTCACGTGATCTCCTTAATGTTCTATCAATCCCTAAATGGCCTGCAGACGGACTTGCATGTACAATGTGGATGGCTCTATTAATTAAAGAGGGAGTAAGTACTACCCATGAACAAAATTCCCCTTCTCTCTTCTCGTTTAAGATATCATTTTCAATAAAAAAAATTCTCACGAGGCACATTCAGAAAGGACGGATAACTCTCCAATTCCCCTTTAATCACTGCTCGCACTCTTTCCATCAATTCCTCTTTTTTCTGTCCCTCTCAGACTTGTATCATGTTCAAACCTCCTAAGTCAATCAAACCTGCATCATCAAGGCATTCATTCTAGACACCCCTTGTCATGTCCTCGGTCACCCATATATATTCCCCTTCGCCGTTTCTCTCTCTCTCTCTCTCTCTCTCTCTCTCTCTCTCTCTCTCTCTCTCTCCCGTCTTCTGCCTGAGCATCGGGAGAATTCATATCCCGTTCTCTATTTTCTTTATTGTGATGGGGATCTTCAATAAATTTGTTATGTTCTTCATTCCTCCTTTGTGCCCTAGATGTTACTCCTATTACTGCACCTCTAGAGAGAGCATCAGCTACCTTGTTACCTTTACCTTCTCTGTGGTGAAAACCCTTTATATTAAACTCTAACCATCTCTTAATCCATCTCGCTTCACGGGAGGTTAAATCATATTAATAATACAAATCACGTAGGGGGCGATGATCACTCTGCAACTCAATCGTCTGACCTAATAAAAAGAACTGATGCCTCTCTAGAACCCAAAGAATAGCCAAAGCCTATCAATTGAATGTACTACAATTCTTTTCTGCCCTTTTTAACGCCCTGGGAGCAAAACTGATGGGTCGCTCTTTGCCTTTATCATCTCGTTGAGAAACTATGCCATCAATAGCTATGCTACTCGCATCTGTTGTCACTAAAAACGGGCGATCAAATCTATGATATGCGAGTAATTCATTGCTAGTTAAGGCACCTTTCAAATGGTTAAAGGCCCTTTCTTCTTCCCCTCACCAATTTATCATTTTTTGTTTCTTCAGAGTTACGCAGCCTGGGGAAATCTTTAATAGCCGCTACATTACTGGGGAAGGGTTGGATACCTTCTGGGGTTATTATGTGACCTAAAATGCGACCTGTTTACAGAAAAACTTGCACTTTGAAAAATATATTTTACTACCATTATGTCGCAATGCTTGTAAAACTTTACGAAAATCATGATTATGTTTTTCGGCTGTTTTCCCTGTAATTATGATATCATCTAAATAAACAAGAACATTATGGCCAATTAAGGGCGACCAAACCACCATTAATCCTCTAGAGAAATGACTTGGAGCATTTTTAACACGGAAAGGAAGAAAATTAAACTGAAATAATTGATCGTTAGCTATAAATGACAATTTACATTTACTGTCCTCCTGAATGGGTATTTGATAGTATCCAGATTTTAAATCAGCAGTTGTAAAATATCTCCCGTACTTTCACAAGTAATTCTTCGATCGAGGGCAATGGAAATGCATTATCCTTTGTGACTGCATTCAACTTGCACACTCTTACCTAACCACCGTTTTTCCTAACAGCTACAATGTGAAAAGCCCAGGGGGATTCACTCTCCTTGATTATCCCTTTTTCCCTTAATTTATTAATTTCCCTTTCTATCTCTCCCTGGAAATAAATGGGTACCTTATAAGGCCTTGACCTGCTCGCTTCCACCTGCCCAGTTTCAATACTAAAGGGAAAATAGATCAATCCTCCCGGATTGCTTATCTCCAATTGCAATTACATTGGAACGATTATTGAAAATGTCACTAACTACAGGCTGATATTCTGGCGGAAATAGTTTTCGCACTTGCATAATTAAATTCTGAGTACTTTTGTCTGTAAAGGCTGGCGTTGTGGCTCCCAACATCCCATTATAAGCAATTTCACGTAACTCTAATTTACACGCAAAATCACATTTTATAACAAATATTTATTTGAAAAATTAACTATCGTTATATCAGCTCTGTTCTCTTTTATTTCTCTGAAACCCTCTAATATCATATGGGCCCAATTTTCATGGTGTTTAACAACGACCTTGGTTCCTTCCGCAAGAGGGCGACACGGGGTCACTGATATGCTCGTAAGGGTATAGGGAGACAAAACTTCTCCCCTCTCAAGTACAGCTGTTACCATAGTTAAATGTCTCTCTGAGCCAGAAACGCACTTTTTCTCTCATGACTTCTTATCGGCAAAATGTACCCTCCTGAATTTACTGTTTTTGTATCTTTTCTCCCCAAAATGCAAATTTGGTTATTAGAAATAAAATTAATTCCTAAAATAGCCTCGATTCCTGGAATTCCCAAGGTGGGCAAGACAAAAAATCATGTGTAAACTTCACAGACAATACCTTAAATTTGACGATTGTTGTATGGTTTATGTGTAGTATAT
>NC_090730.1:53795893-53830893 GCF_036898095.1 Palaemon carinicauda
CAATTAAACTTATTCTATCTTTTTATCTACTTTGGACCTTCTTCCCCTAGTCACACATATCACTCCTCACCATATTAATCAATTTTATTCGTTGACGCTCCTCCTCCTCCTCCACATTACTGGCATGTTTTAACCTTCTCGATTAGTCACACCTCACTTTCTATTAATGAGCTTCGATGGCTATCGCTTTGATCAAACATTTCATATACCACAAACTCTTCTCATTTCTTAGATCTCTCTCCTTTCCAGTAGCTTTATCACAGTAATATATCTTAACTCCCTCATCTCATTTCTGACCGGTAGTCCCTGTTGTTTCCTTTAATACCCATTGTTTTTGCCCTAAATAATAATACGTGCCTTATAACTGCCTGAGAGATCTTCAATTTGAGTATCAATAACGTTTTGCTGTCTAAATCAACTAAAGTTTTTTTTTTCTATATATTTTAGCCACCATTCTTTCGGTCTGTCTCACAGCTTTCCAGTACCCACCTCTTCTGTTAATAGTTACTAATCAGTTAAACCTGTTACGTTATTGCACTATACCACCTTCCATGTCAATGTTTACTTCTTCACGTCCTTCTCTATAGTTTTTTTTTTAACCATTAACTCTCTCTTGGCTTGTTCACCTTCAATTCTATCCTTTTTGGGACTACATTTCCTTGCTAAATTCCTTTCTTACACTTCCTCTGTGTCTAGTAAAATGACTGAAGATGAGTAAACACCAGTTCCCACTATTGTCAGCTGATCCTTTGATTATAATGGCAGAGATTTTATAATGTCAAGTAACAGCAATAAAATGGAAACAAAACCCAGATCAAGGCCAACCTCCATGTCATTAACTTTCCAGAAACTCTTTTCTTTCTTTCAGATACCAATTAACTAACCTTTTTGTTATCCTACATATGTCTAATCAAGATCGACAAAACTCATGTGAAATTTCCCGTTCCCTTCTAGGTACTTTTCCACTCAGCCTTTTCCTTTCATAAAGTCATGTTGCTGCTCATTTACATTTATCAACTCTCTCGATGTTTTTCTACTGGCTTTTCTCTCTGAAGTATCTAGAATACAGCATCCAAGAGTGTTATTTCTATGTAGTTCCAACAGTTTAACATGTTTCCTTTTATGTTTATAAAAGTTGTATTCCTCACCGTACTTATTTGCTAATGTCGTTTCTATGGTTATGATTATATTAGATATTCCACTAAAGATCTAATAATAACCAATAAGTTGGATTATTGAAATTCATTATTGCATAAACCTATATAAAAATTAGTCCAGCTATCTTCCCATTCCCATGGCATCTCCTCTACATCCCATATCTTTACCAATACCATGTGCATTCACTCTTTTACTAAGATTCCTATTGGCTTGACCATTTTAGTTGTTTCATCTGATTTTCCCGCAGCTTTAACAATTTTCTTTTCCTTATAACGTTCTAAAACTTCACTGTAGAATATAAAGGTAATAGACACCAAATGCAGGAATTTAAGATAGTTACAGCGATCTACAGACAATATGATATGCTACCAATTATCAAGTAGTCAGATTGATATTTTGCTACTATAAATCAGAATGGTAAGTAGCGTTAATGCTAGTTAAAGGGAAAATATCAGAGATTGTGAAGAAACTTAAGAGTATAGATATCTATGAAGTCTTTAATAGTATTCAGTAATGTTTCTTTACTATCCACCTCATTTGCGTATGCATGGTAGACAAAATTAATATTCAATAGTCTTTAACTGTTACACAAACGGACCGTAATAAAATTCTTCCCCAAACAATAAAGTTCATACTGTATCCAGTTTTAGTTCTGTCTTCATATTTCCATTATTTTGTGTCCTACTCTACTGGTTATAAGTTGTTTACATTTAGTACGCGCAATCCCCCTTAACGAATTTTTTTATTTTTTTTTATTTTATTTTTTTATTTTTTTTTCGTGAATTAAGGGTAAGAATAAATTGTAAACCTAATTTAATGAAAAATACTGGAATTTTTTAAGAGTAATTTTATCTACATTATTATTTTCCCTCAAAAATTAGGTATCTCCATCTTAATTGAGCATCCATAAATGTTACCTCTGCATGGAATCTTTAAAACAAAGTGTAAATCATATAACTGATTAATTAAATATAATAATTGTTGAAACTGACAATTGATTGAACAACAGCCCCAGCATGTTACTGAAACTAATTAATGAATTATTGATAAAATTATAAAACTTTTCTGTTATTTTATAAACAATTGTAAAGATAAAGTAAAAAAAATAATTCCTAAAAACTACCCACTTACAGGAAACTTCCTGAATTTATGACAGCTTTATTTCTCGAACTATTTCATTTCTTTATTTTAGTTTTACTTTTCAAGATATATGCAAAATGTTCCAAAATATTAGATATTACGCATTTATCATCCTAAATATAAACAAACTTTTTTTAACCGAATAATGATGTTGCTGAATGGATACTACATGTGCGTACTATCATATTGATTAGCTCATTAATTGAACAGTGTTTATATAACTATAATATTTACATAAGATGCGGAGTATGTTTTCACCTTCATGTATAAAGAGGTTACTTTTTGGTCAATAGAGTAACAAAGATGGGTTGTACTTTATTCTATTGGCAAAATATCTATTGTCATAGACTTTCCTCATGATTTTTTAGTGTCAAATTTAAGCTTGGATCTTCATCTCGCCAAATATCTTTCATATATGAGGAATAAAAACTTGAAATCTTATATTCATTATTAACTGATAAACAGGCATGGTATTAGGGTTAAGGTACATAAAAATCATACGAAGAGGATAAAACTGAAATGCAAATTACTTAATAGCCTTTGATCTATACGAAAGCAAGTTTATTTAAGGTTCTGAACAAGTTAATACTTTGAAAGTTAAGTTTGACTAAAAGTTCTTGTTTGACCACCAATGAATACAACTCCTAGAAAACTATTCAAAATTTTTCATTCATTAATTGCCACTGAAAACTGTTCAGATTAGGATTATAGTCTTACTTATATGTAAAAAGCTATGATGTAATTTAGCATAAGTCACAAATTTTATGTTTCATATAAGGTATCCTCTGTTGAAACCTAAGAGCTTAGTGGAATGAGTGATATGGTCTGTTCCCTTTCCATTTATCAAAGTTAAATGGTGGATAAGCTTGGTCATATCTTTTCAGCTCAATATGATTAAATCACGTATGTAAAATGCATACTGCACTAATGACATGATCGTCAATATCAACGTTATTAAGAACAATACTTTTCCTATATCGGATATGGAATAAACTTCAGGTATAGAAAGTAACTACCATTATTGAAGCAATTGTTTCAAGTGGAGTAAAATTAATGTTTAGCTAACAGGATTTATGTACATTTATAGGACACAATTTTTAGAAAAAAAAAAAAACCGTTTTCATGATATATTAAACTTGTAAGAATATCCCTTTTTTATTTGGTAAGCATAACACACTACTAATATATTATTCCGACTAGTATCGTGGTATAACCTAAATGGAAAAGATCATAATAAGATTCAGTAATATTCAAAACTTAGCCATTCAAAATAGATATTTCCCTTTTGGAATATAAAATCCACTAATGTTATCAATCTCAATCATGAGAAGGAAATAATAGGAATTCAAACAAAAATACGATTGCAGATCATGAGTTAATGAGTGAGTCATCAGCAGCCATGGATTTGCCCTCCCTGGTACAAGCTTGGATGGAAAGGAAGCTTGGGGACTAATCATAGATCTATATACTGTAGTGTCAAAGGAATTATCACTGCCTCTTGTCTTTGCCATTCATGTAAGGGATTTAAAACCCTTAACTACTATCGCTATATTAAAGGCTGGTTGCCTGATGCACACTCTCCAATACCCTCTTTTAAAGGCATTCTATACCACAAATGGTTTTATCTCCAAATCATCCTTCACTTTATCTTGCCATCTAATTCCCATTACAGAGGAGTCCTGGAATGCCCTCCTCCCAATCTTCTCCACTAAACAGGTTCCTCTTAAGCCTCCCTCACTCCCACTACATTCCACTTTCAACACATGCCCACACGATCTCAGTCGCTACACTCTTATCACCTCTGTAATCTTTACTAAGCCTTCCATTCTTCTTATTTGATAATTTTTCTTCCATCCAAGTAGTGATATTCTCATACCCGACGTAAGCATTTTCATCTCTGTTCTCTCAGACTTTGCTTCATCTTTTCATTTGAGTCCATATCTCCCATCCTTAAATCAACAATGGTCTTATTACTGTGCTATAGATCATGATATTTAGCTTGACAGGCATTTTCGTATACCATACCACTCTTTCTCCCTTGCCCCACTTCCACCTGCTGGCTTTTATCCTATTCTAACTCTCAGCCTGACATCCTCACTTGTAACTTATAGTAGATCCAAATTACCTCATTTAGTCTACTTGTTTCATATCTAAACCTCTAATTTTAGGAATAGATATCTTGTCCTTATCTTTCTTACTGCTCGCTATAGCTTCCAGTCTTATCCACATTCACTAACAAGCCATGCCTCTCCAAAGTTTCTTGTTACACTACAACCCTTTTTTGAAAATCTTCCTTATTTCCAGCAGTAATCATCAAATCCTTTGCATATAGCAACTCCCATATCTTTTCACTTGATATATTCATGGCACTATCAATAAAAACGTGCTTAATGCTTACACCTGTTGCAATAAAACACTAACTCCAAAGGTTTTTCCGTCCCTAACAACAGTTACAACTTTTGTCCTTGTCCATATACCAATTTACCCCAGCTTCTCCTGGACCATCTTCTTCCTCAAGCACCAAAACAATAACTTATCATGGTATTTTATCCTAATCTTCTGTATCTAAGGAAAATAAACATGGCATGGGCACTCTTTTTCCCGATCAAAAGGAATAAATAACACTTAGTGATCAATAAAGAAAGCACTTTCAATAATGATAGTAGATAAATGATCCAGATTTCGAACAACACTGCCTGTTTCGTCAGACGTAAGGAAAAGTAATCCCTCAAACATTTTGCTACCATCCTAACCTATCTACAAAACACCAATCAACTAAATACTCATACACACACACACACACACACACTCTCTCTCTCTCTCTCTCTCTCTCTCTCTCTCTCTCTCTCTCTCTCTCTCTCTCTCTCTCTCTCTCTCTCTCAAGGATTTGGCATCCGAATGATAACAATGTAAGGAATTGACATAAACATAGATCGTCCATAACGTACGTTTACATTTTTATAGAGTTTATGTTTGAAAACCTATTAAACGTCCACTAATTTATCAAAGTTGAGAAATACGTACTAGTCTTTATCTGAAAATTGTATGTACACTGGGAGGCATTTAATCGTTTTCCGTCTTTCCAATCAAGTGAAATAGATGTGAAGCCAATAAAAAGAAACTTTTAAAGTGAATTTGGAAGAACAACCTCATCTGTCTCTATTGGCAGTCGGGAATTAGGTGAGCAACTGTATTCGTTTATTGCCGTTGGTAAATTAAGTGAAGTGTTTCTGATAGAGCTGTTAAAGAATTCTTCTAAAATTCCTTTTTAAAATTATCTATGTCACAAAAAAAAAAAATATTTTTTTATGAAATCCACAAACCTAAAAGTTCACTCTTATACAATTTTTATATCCTATTACATCATCGGAAGGGTAGAACTCTCGTATTTCATTCCCAATTGATGATTATAATAACCAAGCTTACTCTAACTTTTGAATATATTATAATTTCGGTATTTGTTGAATAATTCATCTAAAAGGCCATTATAATGAATTACTGACATGGGAAAGCAAAAATCGGTGAACGAAGTAGATTTTATTCCTAGTGAAAAAGTTAATTTAGTTAAAATGTAACTATGTTAAAAACATTAAAGTCAAGCAAGCATAGAATGGTGAGAAGCAAAATTTCTATAGACTAAGAAAAAAAAGGAAAAATGCAAATTTTAAAAAGAAAGTAAACACCCCTGTGTTTTGATAATCTATATCAAAACGTAGATGATGAAAGATATATTTTTTGTTATTCCGTTTTTAATATTATTAATTTCAAATAGAAAATATCATTATTGCAACATTGAAAGAAAATATTATCGGGAAAAAATTGAATAATCAATCTAATTAAGATTACTGAAAATATTTACAATATCCACAAGATTAATATAAGGTTATAATGTAAACATTAACAATTAATATTTAAAAAAAAAAAAAATCTCACAGGATCTATGAAAAAAAAAAAAAAAAAAAAAAAAAAAAAAAAAAAAAGGATTTTGAGCGAAGCGAAAAATCTATTTTTGGGTGAGGTAGCAATGTCGTCCTGATGGAAGTTCCTATTAGATAGCTTTCTAGGGTATATTTGACTACAGTGATATTCCCAGAGAATTTTACCTTAAGGTATTCAAAATTCTAACTCCTGGAGCGAATATCCCTAAATAATCTCATAGGGGTATCGCATAATATCAGAGGACGTATTCTTGACACGTCACATAGCTATCTTCGCCCCGAACAGTATTAATTTAACGCTTCGAGGGGGAATAGTGACAAGAATCTGAAACGAGAATGAAAAGAGAGTCGTTTATAAGGCATCTCTCCTATTCCGTTCCCTGTGTGTATCTGATGAAGGCGGTAGCGCCCTCTTTATTCCTTGTAGCGATATACGAGGTGTTACAGATAATGCACTATAGGGAGCGGTCAACAGGCCCTTTTACAATAAAAGGAAGGGCGGGTCCATCAGGACGACATGGCTACCTCACCCAAAAATTGATTTTTCGCTTCGCTCAAAATCCGGTTTTTGGGCTCAGGCCATGTCGTCCTGATGGAAGTTTACCAGAGCATTACTGTATCTGTGGATTCTCAATCACTGCCGTACTCTCAAGAAAGTATTTTTCTGGTCCGTTAAGACCTTGAGACCTATGATGTTACCGTCATACATCATTATCATCTAAGCATGAACTATGTTAGTGCTTCCTGCCCCCTACAGGGAACAGTCGTACTAGACTCTGGAAAAGTCTCGAGGAGTACATAAAAATTTATGGATGACAAAATGACAAGCCTGTATAGTGGTCTCTCCCTATACAATATAAAGCAAAGTTTGTATAAGAGTCACCAATGTCAGAATTAATTTGTGACACCTTCCCCACTGCAACTACTCTTATAAACTATTGGATAATGGTTGTATCCGCATAGAAACAAATTTTGCCTCTTTGCCACCAACCCGTTAGGGTACCGCGTCAACCCTTCCAAGGAAGGGTTAGAGTGAGTGGACTTTTGCTTGAATCAGGGAACAGTCTCGAAAGACATACCATGATAAAAATATCCATATTTTAATCTTAATGCTCAGTACATTTCTAATAAAATGAGTGTGGGCGAAAAAGACGCAGGGTTCACTATGAACTAGTTTATTAAAATTTAATAAACGAACATATAAGATCCCATTTATAAAATTCATAAAATTTGGATGATATGCGTAAAAGCATAAAGAAAAACAGTCAACAGAAAATATTGTTTCATCTACTAGGAAACAGATTTGCCACTTCAATAGAATTATTAATAATAATGATATAGTCTGTATACTGTTTACATCCACTAGCGTAAAAAACGCTTGGCACAAGTGTCCGTATTATGCTATAGATTACCGACGTCGATGGAACAGTTCGTAAGGACACTTTTGTGGCCTATCGCTCAGCGTGTAGTAACATACAGTGACTACACATGCTCCCTCTTAATTAATCGTCCCAAATTAATTACACTGTTCCTTGCAGACTTAAAACAGAAGGTTAAAGAATTCTAGCTGCTGCTACCACAGATCTCATAAGTTGCTCCACTTGCTTCATATAGTGCATAAGGAACGCCTTGGATGACTACCAGCCGGTGTGCAAAAAAGGATGTTCAAAGTCCATATAATTAAAGAAATTTTATGGAAGAGGCAACTTTCCTCGGATCATGACTAACGGGTGTACTGTCTGGATCCGTTCTGCGAATAACACGGGTGAATTTCGCCCTTAGTTATAGATAACCTTGAACCCAGGGTTTTTCATCTGAACAGCTGTCCTCCCATAAAGTCTGAAGTTCTATGAAGATAGACCTTTAGGCACTCCACTGGACATAGAGATGCATCTTCCTCCAGAGGGCAGATTCTCTAGGGACCCCACCTGTTGGTGGGTTGCTTGTTCCTGGTAAGAAACGTTGGGTCTGGAAATAGATTCAGTTCTCCCTCCAAGAACTGGACGTGGCCTTCCTCTCTAGAGAGAGCCACTATTCACTAACTCTGGCCTCCAAGTCGAATACAAACAGAAATATGATTTAAATACAAAACCTTCTAAGCACATTCCTCATTGTTCATTATTTATACTCAATGAGGAATCATATCTAATGACCAAGCAAATGGTCTTTGGAAGCGCTGAAGGGCTAGTTCATTAAGAACGTCGTTAGAAAGGTCGACCTGTAAGGCATATGGTATCTGACTTGTCAAGGCAGGCTTGAACAATAGAATTTTGTAGGCTGCTAAACCTTGCTCATGAAGGTGAATGAAGAATGATAAATAGGAATCTGTCGGAATTTCTTTCAGTTTCTTTGCCTTGACAAAGGATAGCTATTTCTTCCCTGAAGCCTCATAATGTCCTCTGGTTTTCTCCCAAAAGTGTAAACCGACTTTTAAACACCGAGTCTTTTTCTCATCGTTAAGGAGAGAAAATCATGAGATATAGGTTCCGTGTTTTCTGTGATGGAGCGAAGACAGTCGACTTCTTTACTCGCTGAGACACGGATGGATCCGGTAGTGGTACGAATTTTAATCGTAGTTCCAATGCCAGAGGGAACCACACGCTATTTGGCCACTTGTGGGCCGCTATTGCTGCTTTCCCTTTGAATGATTTCAGCATATCGAGGACCTTCAAAAGGAGGTGTGCGAAGGGAACAGATAGATACTGGACCATCTGTTCCAGTCCAGGGACATAGCTTCCACTGCCTCCGCTAACGGATCCTCGTAAGGGGACACGTAACAAACTATTTTCTTGTTGTCTTTCGTCGCAAAGAGGTCTATCTGCAGCTCTGGGACTTGACTCGAGATGAAGGAGAACAATCTTGCATCAAAGGACCATTCTGACTCTATAGGTGTAAACCTAGATAGAGCGTCCGCTGTCACATTGCGGAACCCTTGAATGTGAACTGCTGACAGGTGCCATTTCTTCGCGCGTTTGATGCGTATTTTCTCCAGACTCCTGTTGCATCCTTAAGCTGTGCTCTTAGCACTGGATCTGTTATCGAGGCAAACTGTAGAGAGCCCAGAACTCTCCTGTTCGTGTCTTGATATCCGTTTGGATTTCAATAGTCTCTTGACAGATCCTGCTATTTCTTTCCTCTTCTTACTAGGAATGGAAAGCCGATGTGACTCTAAATTCCAGTCGATTCCCAACCACCAAAAATTTTGAACTGGAGAAAGACGAGACTTTTTTATGTTGATCTTGAATCCCAGATGTTCCAGGAACTCGATCACTATCTTAGAAGCTTGCATGCATTCTGACCTGGATGCTGCCCACACCAGCCAGTCATCCAAGTAGGCTACTACCTGGACCCCATTTAGGCGTAATTGATGGACGGCTGCGTTCGCGAACTTCGTGAAAATCCTTGGAGGCCTGGGGCTATGTTTAGCCCAAAAGGCATGGTTCTGAAGGCGTAAAGTTATCAATGTAACTTGAAGCCTAGGTAGGGGGAGAGTGACGATTAGTTGGAACGTGCCAATAAGCGTCAAACAAGAGTATAGACACAGCATATGCCCTTTTGGGCAGTAGGGTCCTTATGTGTTGAAGTGTGAGCATTCTGAACTTGCAGTTCACTATGAACTTGTTGAGTGGCGACAGGTCTAGAATGACTCTGAGTTTTTCTGAGTCCTTCTTTGGAACACAAAATAGCCTTCCTTGGAATTTGATGGACTTAATCTTCCGGATTACTCTTTTGTCTAAGAGCTCTCGGACATATTCTTCCACAGCGGGGGTTGAGTGTTGGAAGAATTGAGGAAATTGAGGTGGAGGAATGCTCCAACTCCAACCTACTCCATTCTTATTTAGCTGTGGGCCCAGGGATTGAAGGTCCAGCGATCCCTAAAAAGCTGTAATCTCCCTCCTACTGGAAGTATCTACTTCTGCTGTTGTGGACCTGAGGCCTTGCCTCCTTGACCGCGTCCTCCCCTCGATCCCCTTCCTCTTGAAGGGCGTCTAGAAGAACCTCTGGCTATTCCTCTGGCTTTCGAACGAAAGGAAGAAGTCGGCCTTTCGGAGGCTGGGTTAAGAACTGGCGACTGTGTCGCCGTTTGTTGAGGTACCAGCTGGTACGTGGTTGGAGGTTGTGCCACTATCTGAGGCACCCCGGTCACAGGAAGTTGTTGTTGAAGTTGCTGTCGGTAGGGTTTAGCCAGCCGAGAGGATGGCCTAGGCCTCTTTGTCTTCCTCTTGGGTCGGGGACCCTCATCCGGAGAAGACTTTCTCTTAAGATCTAGGCCCCACCTTTTTGAGAAGGTTCTCTGTGGCGGCCTTGTCTACTACCTCTTTAACAACTTCATTGGGGGAGAGGTCTTTACCCCAAATACGAGAGGAGATTAGTTTCCTCGGTTCCTAACTCACCGCAGCCGAGGCGAACACGAACTCTCTACAGGCTCTCCTAGCTTTAATAAAGCTATAGAAATCCTTTGTAACTGTAGCCAGATGGGTTTTGGCCACAACCATGAACATGTCCTGGTTCTTGGGGTCACTTGCCATCGTTCATAGTGTCGTTTGCAAAAACATCGATGCCGCAAGTCTTTCCTTTGTCTCTTGCTCTATACGCAAGAGAACCTCCGACAGTTTTGGAAGCGCCACACTGAACTAGCGTTCAGCAATATCAGCTTCCAGTTTCCCGACTCAAAAGGTAAGGTGTACGTCCCTCCAGTCTTCTTGGTCCAAGGGCAAGGTCAGAGATAACGGCTTGCACTCCTCCAAGGAGGGGCATGGTTTTTCCTGCCTCCACCGCTTTCAAGGCAGCCTTATATCCCTTTTCCAAGAAGGGAAAGGCTCTGGTAGGAGAGGCCACAAAGGAGGGAAGCTTCTTACTCAAGGCGGACACCTTTGAGTTAGTGAAACCCCTCTCTTTCATCGAGCTCGATAGTAACGTCTGAGCTTTACTATGGTAAAAAACTATGACCTCCGGCTCTGTCTCCTCCTTTAAGACTGACTCCTTCCCAAGACGGACATAGCAGCCTGGATAAGAATCTTTGTTGGGTCAAAATTCCCCTTCTTCCAGGGGAATTGTTCACAGCTTTTCTGAGATCACAATCTTCCCGGTTGTCATTGGCATGTGTTCTGCATACCTCCAAGGATTGGTATCCGAGCACAAAGGAAGATCCTGCACGCTGAGCAGCTTTTGGGGCCCACGTGATGCTGCAAGTCTACGTAACTTCAGTTTCACTGCAGCTTCCTTCTCATCATTCTTCCTTTGAATTTGTTGGATCATCTCAACAATGGAAGAAAGAGTCCTTCCCAGTTCATCTGGGATAGCAGACAACGTAGAAGGAACAGGTTCTGGGTCCGGAACCGATGTAACCGACACTTCGTCGATTTCTTGCTCTTCTACTTGAGGAGTCTGGAACAGCTCCTCCTCCTGACATTCTCTTAGAAGGTCCTTCTTAGTAGAATCCGACACCTCCGACATCCTATTGTCCAATTGGATGTCTTGAAGGGCAGCTGAGACTTCAGAATCTACTGGATTCTGGGCAATTGGTATCTCCACCTGAGGCTGGGGATGATTGCATCAGCCAATGCTTTAGGGAAAAGGTAGGCTCTCATCTTCTCATTTGGAAGGTAGGGACCTGAGGTGTTTTTCTGAAAACCCCTCACCCAGGATCGTAATGTTTTCCTGGCAGCATCCCTTGACTCCGTTGACTTAGGGTCGTCAAAAGCCTCGGTAATCAGGTTAGAACAAACTGTACAAACCTGAGGGTCCCAATATCGGAGATCACCTCTGGAGGCTGTGCTTGCTGCGTGCCTCCTGCAATATAGATGTCCACAGAAGTTCTTACTGCGGATATTACAAAACACACTCCCGCACTTCGGATGGTCCTCCTGTAAACAGAAGAAAGATCCATGAGTATCAAGTGAAAGCTTTCACTTATATTGAGACATTTAGCTTATATAGAAAAGCTATAAAAGTTAGAAGGAAAGACACATACTTGTATTTCCTGCCCAGTCAATTGCTGAAACCTCCCGAGATATTAAAACTAAGGTTAATTCTATCCTAGAATACCTTACGTAATTTCCTAAACGGAAATTTAAGGTGTAGTTCACACCTTGAGATAAAGTTTTAATATACGGGATAGAAAGAATATAGAAAGAACTTACTTTTTATATATTTTACGGTCTCAACAAAAGGCTCTACAAGATAACATAAAGTATGATGAAGAACTTTTAGTGTTATCACAAGCTCTGTACAGCAGTTTCTGCTAATGCAGTGTGTACTACACTACAAATACAGCAACTACTGTACATCGCATGCTGTTGTGCCGGCTAGCACGCTCCGGTACGTGCAGGCATGCGCCTGCACGTGTCGGCCGGCAACTACCCATGTATAGTTCAAAGATATACTATCTTTAACTAATAGGCGGCAGCCCACTGATTCGCGACTGTGTGCCGGCCGGCAATTATTGCCAGCCGACAACTGAAAACACTAAAACCCGGCTGCCGGCAGCTAATCATAGTAGCCAGCAGATTCGGGCTGTGTTTCCCCTGCCAGCAGGCAAAGGTAATAAAACCCATGCCCGCCGACAGTAGCCAAGAACCAGAGAACCTACACCTGCCTGGTTGTCGGCTGTTAACCCGGCAGCCGGTTTAAGGGTGCAACACAATAGTCAGAGAAACAGTATGGATGTAAGGTTATAGGGCGGCATTGCCATACGACCTTCAATCCAGAAAGAGTGAATTTATGGAAGGGGAGAATATAACATTCAGGCTTCCAAAGAATCCATAGTCTGCCGGGCTCTACCGACGGACATCGAAGGGAGACCAAGGGAGGTCTGGGGTTCACTCTGCAAAGAATAAAGGGTGTCTGCCGGCTGGCACTACGTGTCTGTACTCCATCCTAACCTATACTAGGTACGGAAGTAGGACTGCGGCCAAAAGAAAATAAAAGAAAGAGAGGTGGAGAAGGGATAAGGGTCCTATAGACTTCGTTCTAGCAGGAGACACACTCAGCCGTTAGGGAAGCTCGTCCTAACCAAGAGTTGTCTATTAGGGAAGAAGACTGGCAATACTTGTTAACATCTTCCCAACTCGAACAAAGTTAGGTGAAGTTATTTCGCCGGGCAACAGAGAAAACTCATTCTCCAGCCCGAGAAAAACAACACAGGACAGTCTGCTAGGCCACTAGAGGAAGGAATCATCTCTTACAGAATCCTTCCAACATGGACTAGGGAAGCAAAGCTTCCTGTGTCCTCCCCTAACCTAGCAAAGGAGACTCATTCTCTATGCTAGGATGAAGCAGACCACAGACTAGAAACTCTGATGTTCTGCCCTAACCCAAAAAACCAGTCACTCAGGTTATCAGGTCAGGACAAACATATCCTAGAATAGTTATACCTGAATTATTATACAGATAGAACCACTAGGATTAAGCCGAAGGCTTACAGAGGGAGGGAGGGATTGAACTTAGCCTCTGAAGGAGGAAAGAACAATCGGGGATGTGCGAAAGTATACTACTGTACCTAGAAAACTAGACTAGGTAAGATGAGAATCGATTACCTAACCGAAACTCTCTCGTATACAATCTTGGAAAAACTTTCAACAATATCTTACATGTATAAAATATTTGCCTATAGCTTCAATAATAAAACATTCGGAAAAACTTATATCATGCATGAAAGTACTAGTGCCAGACGTCTAGGCTACGAAGCCTCACGAAGGGCAGGATCGGTACCTCGACCCGTGTTGAAATTACCGAGCTAACAACTGACGGTATAATATAAGCATTACTAGCGGAGCTAAATAGCTAAATTATTAAAGTGTAACAAACCGGGAACGTCGCTCCAGCTAACTGAATGACCCATAAGAGCGAGCGATAGCATCCAGGATGCCTCCGGTAGGCAACAGCTCTTGTTTACGTTAAAATCACTTTTGATTTAATTCAAAACAACAAGAGCTTACATTTATACATAGTAAAGATAATACTCAACATCCTAGAGGCAGAAGAGGCCGGAGAAGTCATCAAATTGTTGAAATAAATCCAAAATAACGAGAGAACACAAGGGAAAACACCAAGTAGTAGAGCTACACGAAAAGGAATAAAGAGGGTGCTACCGCCTTCATCAGATACACACTGGGAACGGAATAGGAGAGATGCTCTCTTTTCATTCTCGTTTCAGATTCTTATCACTATTCCCCCTCGAAGCGTTAATACTGTTCGGGGCGAAGATAGCTGTGACGTGTCAAGAATATGTCCTCTGATATTATGCGATATCCCTGTGAGATTATTTAGGGATATTCGCTCCAGGAGTTAGAATTCTGAATACCTTAAGGTAAAATTCTCTTGGAATATCACTTTAGTCAAATATACCCTAGAAAGCTACCTAATAGGAACTTCCATCAGGACAACATGGCCTGACCCCAAAAATAACTCCTGTAATAAGTGAAAAATATTACGAGTTCAATCTAACAATAAAAATATAGGTAAACTCAAAAAGGTGAAAAAATGGAAGCAAGTAAAAAAAGATAGTTGAACAGTAAATTAATAAAATAAAAATAAAAATAAAGATTGGAAACAGCCTAAGTGATCGGTTGAAACGCTCTAGAATAAAATAAAGGGAAACTATCGGAAGTTTGTAAATATATTAAAAAAAAATGAGAAAAACTAAAGAATGGAAAAGGCATTAAGGAGTTCCTAAATTCCGTTTCTTTTACTCTGTCGCCATGGCTTGAAGGTTTTGGATGGTGACTGAATCAAGCTCTGAGCAAGTCATATGTGAAGCTACTCATAGATGTGGTAACTGCATAGACCTCGTATAGTGTACACCGACTTCCCTGGAATTATTCCCAGTAACGTTGATAAGGCATTTGGAACATGTAATCATGTCTTGATTTCATTAGTAATGAAGACTGAACTGCTTGTCCTGGTTTTGTGATACTGGTATAAAATTTATGTAAAATCTCAAGCATTCTAGAAGAGCATATTGGGTTATCTTTTCCGCTTAATTAGGTCACATTTATATAAGAATTGAGCCTGTTGTTCCATTGCATGAGAAGCTATTGAACATAATTGATTGCTCTGTCCCTTTTCTTTTGCTATGGTACCGAGTGAGAGACAAACCCTGGTTCAGTGATGATTGTAGACATGCTTATTTGGAGAAACATGAGGCCTAGCATCTTTGAAAGGGTAACAGATCAATATTAACTTGAAATAATTATAATCAGCTTACAGTTTCTGTTCGGATAATTTATTGTTAAACGAAAAATGAGGATAATGTCTAAAAGAGGGCCATATGAAGATATTAGTGAATTTCAATGTATATTCACTAGAATATATAGGAATGTATGTGAATTATGATATACGAGTGAGATAATTGAGTAAGATTCAATAACAGTCGAAATATCGACGATCAAACTCACTGTACTCTTGTTTTCCTCCCAGAATTTTTCTAAGTCTGTTGTTATTGTTGACTGTGTCTCATTTTTAGCTCCAATGAGCCCTGTAACTACTATAATCTGCAGACAAACTAGTCCACTATGACGTCTTACACGTTTGGCCAATCACAGCGCGACAAAAAATTTTCTTACCCAGGCATTCCATTTCGTTCTTAGACGTGGAGGCCGTAGCAAGCTTGTCATCTCATATTGCACAAGAAGTTAAAATTCCTGATTCGTGTCCTGACTATTTCCAAAGTTACGGTGAATCTGTTTTTGCTTATTTGGGGAATATTGAAAAACTAGTGGATTTGTGCCAGACACACTATTTAATTTTACAAAATAAAAATTTTCCACATTTTCATGAAGTGTGTAGGGTAGATTATAAGAATCATAGTTTTAGGTGTGATAAATCTTACATTACGAAAGGACATAGACGCAAGCGTTGTTCTTATAAAGTGTCTTTGTTTGTGGGTATGTGGTTTTCAAAAGTGAAACTGGACATTGAAACTAATTTGAAATTTAGAGTTTTGTTGGTTACAAATTGGTTTTGCTACAAAGTGGCCATTTCTGAATTAAAATCAAATAAAGGTACTGTATGCAATTGGTCGTCATTTTGCAGGGATGTGGTAATTAATTGGGTATTTCGGCGCAGATAGAAAATTGGCGGTAACAATTGTATAGTGGAAATTGACGAGTCAAAATACGGCAAAGGGAAATATAATGTTGGTCGAGTAATAGACGGGCAGTGGGTATTTGGTGGTATTTGCCGCGAATCACGAGTTTTTCCTGGTTCCTGTGGAAACCCGGGATCGTGACACCCAGCTCTCGGTGATTAAGGAGAGGATCAGACCAGGCACAACCATAATTTCTGATTGTTGGTGAGCATATGACTGTCTATCAGAGGAAGGTTTCAAGCATTTTACTGTTAACCACAGCCTTCACTTTGTTGATCCCAGACACAGGCTCATACCAATACTGTGGAGAGGGAGTGGTGGGACGTGAAGAATTTAGTGCCAAAACTTGGTAGGAGAAAACAACACTTCGTCGCACTTTGTCGGGTACCTGTCCACTTCCTACTTTAAGTTGCATGTCAGGGAACCTTTGCATTGGCTACACGTTTTCCTCAAAGCAGCAGCACATCTTTATTAACCAACAGTTTAAGGTGAGCTGCATTAATTTATAGAGTATATTATAATGGTGGTAGTATAATGATGTATACAGCAGTACCATCACTTTGGATTTGGGTTGATGGATGTGTTAGATAGTGGCCTTTAGGGGGTGTCGCAGGGTGGGTGGTGGCCAGCCCCCCACTAGGCCTAGGTAGGGGTACAGGGCCCTAGGTTAGGTTAGGTGGTTGTACTATTAGGTTCAGCAGTGTCCCAAAAATCCCTGTGGCCTTAAGGGGTCACGGGGTCACCGGGGGGTTGGGGGTGGGGGCTGTTTTCACCCCCCACCACTGCTAGGTCTAGGTAGGGGTACAGTGCCCTAGGTAAGGTTAGGTGGTTGTATTAGCTTCGGTAGTGCCCCCAAAGTCACTTTTCTCCTCCTCCCGCCACCCCAAAAAACCTGCTTCCCACTGGGGTCCCCAATAATTGTAGTAGTAGGTTTATGCTTAAATTTTGTGTGCAAGAGTAAGTCTTACTTTCTTTTTTATTAATTTCCTCATGTTTCTATGCGATGTGCAACACCAATCTAGTTGTTTTTTACCGTTTTTTGTCGTTAACATTTGAAAAACGGGTGGGGCCTTCTCCTGGGCATTTACCATAAATGAATATAATTCAACCATAAAACGAACCCTTTTTGGTACAACCCAGGTACATAAATGGTGGTTACTCTTTAATATGTACTCCATGGTGTAGATGCATCAGTTCCTCCTTTGCTTAAACCAGATGGCTTTGCAACTCACTTTAAAAATAAAAAGGCAACCGTTTTGGCAGTTGTGTTTGATAAAAAGTAGAGCAATGAGAAACATGATTCTCTTTATTCCTGTTTTCATGAGACTAATACAGCTAGCTTTAATGTTTCAACCTAGAGAATTTAAAGCTCTCTTGATGAACTTTGATGCTTGTTGAGGTGTATATACAAATGGTATTTTTCCCTTTTTTTATAAGGACTGCAACTTTATTAGCTTCAATGTTGTCTGCTATTTTGCACAAGTAAGCAAGATGCTTTCAGCACTCATTGGAGAATTGGCAATGTTACTTCACTAAGTAAATGCATTTGTGGTAGTCCAATTCCAGCTGATTGCTGCTCAGTTTCTGTAACTACCATATTATGTAAATTTTTTAATGACTTCTGCCAAAACCTCTAAAGAGGTTTGCTGAAGGTAATCCCCTCTTTCATAGTATGCAATTTGGCTTTCATAAAGTTCTTTGATTATAAGAGGCCCTTCTTACAATCTCCGATGCAGTATAGGAAAGCCTTAATTATGGTTAGGAAGTTTGTATGATCGTACTAGATTTTAGTGCTGGGTATGACTGTTAATCATTAGACCCTTGTTTCCAAACTCAAGCCGTTGGGAGTGGATTTGTGTTTTTTTAGTAGCATTACTGATTTTTTAACTAATAGAATACAAAGAGTTGTTGTTGATAGTCATCATAGTGTGTATAGACATGTGATACCTAGTCTTCATCGGGGTACTGTTCTTAGCCAATTACTATTCATACTATATAGACATGACATGTGGTTTGGCCTAGAACACAATCTTGTTGCATATGAAGATGGTGATAATCTCTTTGCATCAAATCGATATCCTAAATGTAGATCTTGGGTTACCAAAGCCTTTGATAGAGATCTAACTAAAATTAGTGAATGGGAGAAATTAAGGGGCAGGAAGAAGCATTCTAACAAATCTTAAAGTGTAATTATAAGTAGGCAAGCCAGTGGCTCCTCAGCATGACAAATCACTATATATGATATTTATAATCTATAAAAAAAGCTATTTTTCATAAACGCTTCAACAATAATAAGAAATAAATAATTTTGGGCCATAGGGACAATTAGTCGGCAGACTCCTAAATTTGATGTAAAAATCTCTCTCTCTCTCTCTCTCTCTCTCTCTCTCTCTCTCTCTCTCTCTCTCTCTCTCTCTCTCTCTCTCTCTCCTAGTAGTCAAATTAGTACTTTGTCGTTATACGGAAATTTTCACGAATCGTCCAATTCAAGAAAAAAAAAAATTGTGTACCCTTAATAAATATTCCATACGGTACAACTAGTATTGGTAATGTGAAGAGGTATTTCGATCTAAAGTGAGTATCAAAGCCTTTGATAGAGATCTAACTAAAATTAGTGGATGGCAGAAATTAAGGGGCAGGAAGAAGCATTCTAACAAATCTTAAAGTATAATTATAAGTAGGTCGAGGCCAGTGGCTCCTCAACATCCAGATCTCCGCATTTATAATTAACCATCTGTGAAAAAATGACAAATCACTATGTATGATATTTATAATCTATGAGAAAGCTATTTTTTCATAAACACTTCAGCAATAATAAAAAACAAATAATTTTGGGCCATAGGGACAATTAGTCGGCAGACTCCTAAATTTGATGTAAAAATAGCTCTCTCTCTCTCTCTCTCTCTCTCTCTCTCTCTCTCTCTCTCTCTCTCTCTCTCTCTCTCTCTCTCTCTCTCTCTCTCTCTCTCTCTCTCCTAGTAATCAAATTAGTACTTTGTCGTTATACGGAAATTTTCACGAATCGTCCAATTCAAGCAAAAAAAAAATTATGTACCCTTAATAAATATTCCATACGGTACAAGTAGTATTGGTAATGTGAAGAGGTATTTCGATCTATAGTGAGATTATATATTAAGGATGGGGAACTGATTCACCAGTGGATTAAATACATCCATGTAACATCATCTGCAAAAAACTAAAGGTTGAAGAGATAAAAGCAACAGTTAAGAAAACAAGTGGTGAAACTCTAGAGCCACCAACCGTTGAGGTAAATGAATATATGATTGGTGCTTCTCAATCTATTTCAGCTTTTGCTCCTTACTTGCCTGGAATGCAAAAAGTTATCGAATGGACCGAAACTTAGAAGAGGTTGAATAATAGTGAAAATATTTTAGAAGTAGCTCACAATCATAAACACATGATTTAGAACTGGTGTTTTACTCTATGTAGGATGAGGCAGCGACCCTTTCTGTCTGAACGGTAGTTCAGTATATGGAAATACTTGCCCTTGAGATTGACAAAGAGCATGAAGTCATCGTCAGGATAGTAGCGTAAATTGTGCTTTTTTGCTCTATTTTCAATTGAGTTTGTTGAACAAACTTGTTCAAGAGGGAAACTTATGATGGAGTTCCATCCACCCTTAAATTTCTCTATCTCAGAAAAACTGTTGTTGAAGCCAGGAAACCTGTATCATATATGTAGCACATTCTTCTGTATTATTGCCATCACATCACTTGTGAGGATGACTGATTTGATGATTCTGGAGGGTGAGTGAGGGGAAGATGAAAGGTGATGAGAGGAATATGGTAATCATTTGCAAAAATATAAGTTGTAACGGTAAATACAACTGTTAAGGATAAGAGAACTGAAAGTCTCGCGCCATCAACCGTTGAGATAAATGAATATTTTACTGTCGCTTCACAATCTACTTTAGCCTTTGCTCCAAACTTTCCTGCAATGCAAAATCTCATTGAAGGGCTGAAACATAGACCAAGGTAAACGTTAGTGCAAACATTTTGGGAATGGGTGACAATCCAAAGAAAATGACTCAGAACTGATAAAATACTCTCTGTATAATGAGGCGGAGATAATTTCTGTTGGAAGAGTGGCTCAGTATTTGAAAATACACATCCTTCAAATTGACAGAGAGCATAAAGTCACCCTCCCAGATAGCGGCGTGAACTGTGTTTGTCTCCTCCATTCTCAGTTAAGTTTGTAAAACAAACTTGTTCATGAGAGAGATTTATGATGAGTTTTCAATCACACAAATTTGTCTATAAGAGAACGACAGTTGTAAAAGCCAGAAGACCTATATCAGACAGGTAGTACATTTTTCTGTATTATCGCCTTCACTTAACTTGCGAGGGAGAATCTAGGTGGTTGGTCATTGACATCATTGCAGAACGAGTGAGGGGAGGATGAAAGCTGATAAGAGTAAGGCGGTAACCATCGCGCAGTAAGTTTACCACCAATATATCTACACTGTGTTGTTGTCACATTGCCCAGTGGCTCAACGGGTATCTTCCAACTCTAGGAAGAATAAGGAGGAATGCGGTAATCCCAGTGACCTCTGCATCCTCTCTTGTATCTGCTTCTTTTCCTAGTGCTGCCAAGTAAGCTGCAGATTGGGATCTATGTTTCACCATCTGCTTCCTTGGCAATGGTTTAGTCTTCGGATGAAGCTCCTCAGGGAGCATGTGATCTAAAAGGATCATGACCCTTGAAGATCACTGCTCTTGTGATAAAGATGTCATAACTCCTTTTTCCACTTGGATATGGTGCTCTTAATCTCATCTGCAGGGAAGAGAGACATTATGTTAGGTTCAAGGCATTCTAGAAGGATGACAAGAAAAGCGCGCTGCCATTGCATGTCTCCGTCTTAGCTCCCAGTTTGCTGACTGATTAACTGACTAATGTACCAGATACATCAATGCCTTTGGTCCTGAAAGTCCTAGGTCAGTGTATTTCTTCATTTTATGATTGGTAAGACTCCAAGATTAAGTGATGTGACTGCTTTAGACCAGAGGTCAATACAGATCGTAGCTTGCAGGCTAGCCATAGATACACCTTCCTTGGCTCCGGACTTGGTGCCAGAGAATGATGTACCCTCAAACTTCCATCTATCAATGGATGTGCCTGTTGTCAGCCCAGTTATTGCTGGGTACATGGAAAGAGACAAAGGGACTGCCCCCTTTGGTACAGAAGATTTCTGATGTCAAGAAAGAGCTAAAAGTAAAAGCTCTGGTTTAATGGCTCCATCATAGTGAATTCATGGGTCCACTTGCCCATGAATTTACTATGATGAGTGCATCCAATGCAAGTAGAAACCAAAGAAGCTCAAGGGTGTGTTTGGAACCTTGAGGGCGTTGAAGCATGTGTCAGTCTTCATCATATCACCATAATAGGTTCAATGGAGAAAGATAAATTCCGATTCTAGGCTTTCCTCTTTGTAGGGATGGACCCATGTTAGGAGAAAGACAATCTTTTCTAGTCCGATAGGCCACTCCTCTCCCTCGAGGTGGTCTCAACTCAGTTATGTGTTGATCTCTCCTCCCAGATGGAGTAAGTCTGGTCTGTATTCTGTTGAGTAAAGAATGATCGAAAACTGACAAGAAGTCTCTGACCTAACCAGCAGCACTCATAACAAGTTTCTTTTCAGAGATGGCTCTTGAGGTAAGGGTATGTGCCTTAGGATGTTGAATCTTTATGCTTCTCCAGGGGGAGTTGTTCAGCACAATGATACGCCTCCCTCAAATTCTTGCTGATGAACTGGGAAGAGACTCAAGAGATTAATACAATTTGTTCATCCTATGCATCAGAAGAGTCATTCTTTTCCTTAGCTACAACAGCAACACGTGTACCCAGTGACAAAAAGGGCTATCATATGCTCTGGGAGTTATGATTTGATTTCTTCTTGTGCAATCCTATCATAGGAGTATATTGTAAAGGGAAGAAAGGAGACGCTCTTGGGTGTAGTGATCATTGATTATCTAGACATCTGACTCTTGAAAATCATGATCGTGATTTAGGTTCCTCGTCTCTACATCTCCTTTATATCACTTACCAGATAATGGAAAAATAGAATCTCCTCCTGGTGTGAACGACTACATAGAGAAAATGTCCTTCCTAGGGCACTTTTGTGGATGTGGAGAAGGGGTTTGATCATCTCAGCCAAGAATCCATTCAATATAAGGAGATATCTTCGAGGCACCTTTCGTTATTTTTCTAGATGCCCTGCTCTCGGAAATTGAGTTAATCAGACATCCTGGGTATCATCCTCATTATTATTATTATTATTATTATTATTATTATTATTATTATTATTATTATTATTATTATCAATATGAGATAACGTAAAATCTTAGTTGGAAAATCTGGATGCTGAAAGCCCAGTGAGGAAAGGAAATGAAGAAAAAAATAAACTCCGTAAAATGTAAATATTACTGAATGTAATATATCTTAAGATCTGCAACAATACTTAAAAGAATATGTTAAAATCTTTGAAGAGAGACTCACCATGGGAAATAGACCCAGAAAGAAATGAAGTGGCTGAGGGAGAGTGACCATGCTTCTTCTTCACCTTGGTCAAGTATTTCCTGGCTTTAGGGTGACTTTCATTAGTCGCTGTCTCGTCTCTGGCCGCATGGACACATCCACGGGTGTCACCACAAAGTTCTCCTCTACAGGGAATAGGAGAGCAGCGAGAGGGCAAGACAACTTCTAGGATCTAGAGGCTGTTAGAACCTCTGAGTTTGTCCACTGATATGGCGCCATCATTCCCAAGGTCATGTCACATTGTTTTCAGGTCCAGATGGAAGAGAGAATTGTAAGCCACCGCAACATTGGTAGAACTTCGGCGTGAGGCAAAGTGGAGATCTCCTTTTCTAGAAGATGGAAATACTCCTGTTTTCCCCAACTACTCAATGGATACCTTTAAAGAAAGGCAGAATTTCTTTACTCTTCTTACTTCCTATGATAGTCTCAACATGGGAGGGAGAAGAGGAGAGTGCAGCAGATTTCAAAATCAAAAGAGGGATGAAGGAGCTGAAGAGCTTCTAAGGCACCTGCCTCCGCATACCCAAGTCCGACTTCAAATAATATCTTAAGACTTCTTCCTCCTCTTTGCGAGCTCAGTCCATTGCACCAAGAGCTAAGCCCCTTAATAAAGAATAAAAGTAATCCTATATACACCCATGGCTCCTTCAAAAGCTACAAAGGTGATGTGGGTCGACTTCTGGCTTACTAATTTATTAGCCACAACCTCAGCTGGGGTTTTCAGGACACAACCGCATGTTCAACCGCAGTGCTGACATCATCAACAGCAATCACACACAAACCCCTAAAAGAGGAAAAGAAGACCATTAAAAAGTAATCTAAAATAGGGCATCAAGTAGTATATCTGTACAAATCGGTAACCAGATCAAAGTCAAGGTAGAGCTAACCGTTGGTTTAAGGACCTCTCCCACCACCCACCATCCAAGTTTTTTACTTCGATAAAAGCTGAAAGGCTGTTCCATCTTCGTTATAATATTATATTTTTATTGAAATTCAAAGGTTTGCATTATTCATGAGAACAAATAAACATTTACTACTACTTCGCATGGTTAAAAAATGATAGTAGAATAATTTATCTAAATTTTCTTTTCTTAGTGTGGAACATACATTGCACTAGTAAACTAGGTTCAAATTTATTATAAGAAAATATGAAAATAATTAATAAATAACAATATAGATTAAATTCGAAATAGGTTACGATTACCATTACATAAGGTTCCAATCTTTAACGTATAAATAGCAGCCAATCATGTTCTATCTTATACATTAAATAAGTGTTTTCTTAATTTTTTTTTTTGTAGCATTTATTTCAATCTTATGATTTAGAAGTTAAAACACCTAACCCCTGAACATATTACATCAATAAAAAATATTATTTTCTAAGACCTTAGCTACTCATTGATGTAGCTATGGAAGGGGTTTTATTTGCCAAAAAGGTACTTTTTGACTACCAGTACTCATAGGCATGTCGACTATTGAGGATTATGTACAGCCAAAAAAACAGAAAAAAAGATTTCTTTTTTACTTGTATTTAAAGACTCAAGCAAGAATAGAAAATATTATGAAATGGTTAGTAAAGGAAATTCCCATTGTCTCCAAAAAAACTATGGTTACGTTTCCGTCACTTAATTACCAACTTGAAATATTATGCTAACGAAGGTCAAAGTGGTCTTAATTCTTACTTCTCTCTGCCTCGCTTTGGACAATCCCACTGGGAAATTATGAACTTTTCCAAAATGCATGAAAGGAAAAACTAAGAACATAGACAAAGAAAGGTGGATGGGAGAGAGGGGACTCCATTGTCAGTCCTATTTTCCTTTACACACATAATTAAAATGTGTTGAGAGTTAAGATATGATCTGTTTGTTTGTTTAACTTTTAAATTATAATCAATATGTTCCACCTCGCCACTAATTCGGTTTATATAAAGGATATCTGTATGTGTATAATGTTAGTTCATGTTTTACTGAACCGTCATAGCTTGAGATTCTCATTCAGTGTGTGTGTGTGTGTGTGTGTGTGTGTTTTTTTTTTTTTTTTTTTTTTAAATAAGATTCAATGGCAATTGCACTATAAAGTAATGATATATGTATGCATATAGTTTATGTATGCATTATTCTCTTCAAATAAAAGTAATATGTCACGACCAATTTTCTATTTATCGTTGTTTCATGATTTTTAATACTAACTAGCTTTCAAATCATATAATTGTGTATGTATGAATCTGATTAGCTTATTCGTAACATCCATGCAGTTATAAACGAATTAATAGAAAAGAAACGCATACCTATCTATTTGCTTGGTGATATTTGTAGAAGTAAAGATGAAAAGAACATTATTACTTTACCTTAACATGCGTAATTCCGTATGTGGGCTGAATGCTTACGGACTCAATGCCTGCGGACTGAATACCCATAGACAAAATGCCTAATGGACAAAATGGCTAATGGACATAATGACTAACGGACAAAATGCCTGCATAAACAATGCCTACAGGATAAAATGCCCAAAGAAAAAGGAATAAAAAAAAAGAAATAAAATATGGAAGAAAATATGATTACTGAGTTTAGGATTCTTCCAAGCATTGGAGCTAGTGTGTGTGCGTGTGTGCGTGTGTGCGTGTGTACGTGTAGATTCTCGTTCTTGAGAATATCGTAAGGCATATGTTTAAATGATATCATCACTTAGTGGAACGAAAGCTAATGCTTGTATTTGTTTTAATATTGGGTCGTTTTATTATTAGAGCATTTTCTATACCAGCCTTGCAAACCAAGGCTTTGGATTTTGCGCCAGAGACACTGACTGAAATGAAACAAGCAACCATGGACAGTTGCATTTGGGAAACCTTTTCTTAAATCTTTTATCACTGCTTGTTTAAAATCAGAATCTGGATATAGGTTACGTTCTTTTAGGAACTTCATAGGTTTTCTCGTCCTTGTTCAATGTTATACTGTAGAGAACAAGGAATGTTTTGCAATTAGGATGCGGTAAAATATTCTTAAGAACGAGATTCTACACATACACACGCACACACACAATAGCCCCAGTGCTTGGCAGAAGCCTAAACTCAATAATCAAATAAAATAAAATTTTCGTTCCGTAATTTGAAAAAAAAAAAAAAAATTGGCATTTGGTCCTTTAGGCATATTGTCTATTAGGCATTTTGTTCATTAGACATTCAGTCTGGTTATCCATAATTCCTCTGCGGATAGATTTGCCTAAGTGTCACTGAAAGCATGGTAAGTCTTTTAAATAGGGACAGAGATCCGTCAATTAAAGAAACTGATGCACCTTATCATTCTCTGCAATTCAAATAGGCTTTACGAAGTATTGGGTTTTTACTATCGTAATAAGAAAAAATAAAAGGATAAATGAGAGAACTTTCCTAATATATTTACTAGGAAAAAAAAATCCTTTTCATGTTTTCCGTTAAACCATTCCCCAGAACATGACTCCGTTATATTATTAAATGGATTATATTTCCTTGTAATAAATTGTAGAGGATTGCAAAAACACTACCTCAACCCTTGAATGTAACTTACTGTCAACACTCACTCAACTCGATACTTCCTCTTACTTTACCAACAGCTGGACTGATGATTTGAGAGAAAAAACCTCCAAACGATCTTTATATCTGATTCTTAATACTTGAACCATGGCAGACCAGCTATAAATAAACTTATAACTAATAACGTACAAAACTAACCAAACAAGGCTACCAACTATTGGTAAAAGATAACAAATACGCAAACACACAAACACTAACAGACACTAAAACTCACAGACATACTGAAACACACACGCACACTCACCTCACACACAGACACACACACAAACACACACACACACACACAAAAACACACACACACATTATATATATATATATATATATATATACTGCTTTCTCGGTGAATACCTTATCGTGGTAAACGTTTTATTTATCGTCATGATCAAGCTAAGCTGTAATATTCCGGACCACCCATACTAGTTTGGTTTACTGTGAACGATCTGACAGAAGTCTCCAACCTTCATCCGTACGTACTAGCAACTTGGTGAGGAAAACTCGATGAACACCAGGCAGGAATAAGAATAAGGCAGCCTTTGTCATGCAGTGAATTAGGAAATATACATTTGTTGTCCTCGTTTGGAAATCTGATATATATATATATATATATATATACTGTATATATATATATATATATATAATGTGTGTATATATATATAAATATATATATATATATATATATGTATATATATATACATACACATTTATATATATATATATATATATACATACACACATATATATATATATATATATATGTATATATATATATATACTGTATATATATATATATATACATACACATTTATATATATATATATATATATATTAGTGTATGCTTGTATCTATGCATCTGTGTGTTTTAGTGTATGCTTGTGTGTATGTGTGTTTGTGTGTTTGGTATCTCGTATTTCTTCGATACTCACTCATACATATACACCCTTATCAAGTCCATTCTGAGGTCAAATATAATTATATACTATTTCTGAGTTATGAAAAAAATATTCTTAATCGTTCTCCTTTTTCCATAATAAACTAAAAAAAATTACTCATGTTCAAAACATATCTTCTTACACATAGTGGGTTAATATACCTGGTAATTTTAAACTTTCATACAAATATAACCTGGCATTTCCTCTCCGTTATGTAAATGCTTATAGGGCCCCATTAATTCTTTTAAACTATCATCCAAATATATATCATTCATGATAAGAATTTAACAACCCATATACAGTAGACCTTCAGATTTATCGCAGACCTTATTGTACAGTCAGACTTCCATAATCAATAACTTCTTTTAACACTTTCTCCAGTATTGTCATTCTCAATCCTCTCATATGCTTTACTCCAGAAATCTGGATTGCTGTATGACACAACCAATCAATATCTTAGTATCTTTTCTAAATTAAATATACACTTCGCTATACAGATATTCCTGTATACATATGAATTGTTGTATTACATAGTCCAGAAAACATTGAGGTGAGCGTTGCCGTATGGATTATACTTTTTTTTTTTTTCTTTTTTTGTCATCCTAGGTGTCCGAATGAATAATCGCCCCACTGATGCCAGCGACGCCGCTATATGTGCAGTGCTCGAGTAGGATTTCAACCGCTTTCCCTCCCATTGTCCTACTTCAGTAGTAAACTGTCCAAGGAATTATCCGACTACTCTTCCTTCGCCCGAAGTTTCTGCCTGTGAACTTTGCTGTCCATCCCATTCGCCCAATCTAGGAAGATACTCTCTTCGTCATAGGCACGGACCAAAAGCCTCTCGTGTATGCTTTCACTCGACTGTTCGACACCTGGTCAGTCCGTCAACGCCCACAACTCTCTACCATGGCTGAATATAATAATTGCACAATTTAACATGCCCCTTGCAAAATTAATCGCGTTGCCGATGCCCTGCCAAGAAACACATTGGCCGCCGTTCATCTGGGATTGGATTACAATGCCTTGGCCGAAGCCCAACGAAAAGATCCAGACTACCAAAACAAGCATGTAGGACATCCTGCACATTCTTCCGTTGGGAAGACATCAACTTCAACGACTCCTATGCCAACCTTCTCTGTAACGCAACTACTGGTATGCCTAGACTGTGAATACTTGCTCCCACGCACTGACAGGTGTTTGATTTCCTTCATGGCATTTAAAATCCCTCACGCCGAACTACTGCAGAGCTACTGACGACAAAGTTTGTTTGTCACGGCATTACTAAAAATGCCACATTCTGTCCTCAGCCTAATTCGTTGTCTTCCCCATCTTTACCATCGTCATCCATCTTGCATAAATAATATTATTTTTTTTCCAGGCTGAGTCATCAGCAATAACACCTTCCATGAGCTCTCTGCCGCTGCTCAAAGTCTCTACCCGTTTTAATTATGTTAATCATTTTATAGAGGCATCCAAAGATAAGGATAATGGAGCGGCCTGCAGGGAAGAAAAGGTCAGAGGAATAGATAGAATACAGTTTTGCAAATAAATAATTCAAAGCATCCGGACATTCCTAGCTAAATAAAATACCATACTTTATTAAAAATAAATATTAGTAACTGATTATAGCTTTCACAACTATAAAGAGCAAAGATTATACGGTAGACATTGATAATAATTAGACTTAATCACAATTCAATCATAAATCGAAGTATTGCACAATTTTCCTGTTTTGGGGAGTTAATATACAAAAAAATATAATCAATCAAAACTATTACTATTGCCCTCAAGTATCTTAATAAATATAGTATAACAAACAAATATTCATGTATAACAATATTGACTATAAACAGTCGTTCTAAGACTACCTTTGTTCTCCCACTCATTTTCCCTCTCACGCACTCTGAAGGAATTGGTAAACAAAACTAAACCTTAAAGCAAAAAATAGAAAATTTCTCATTAAAATACTTACCTAACTATGAATAAAATTGAAACAATGATGGCTGTACTAACTTCGATAATCTATAAAAAGAAAAACGATTAATAAATAGAATTTTCAGCCAAGATGAAATACTTTGTCTTTATACATGAAATATAAACTTAGTTAATTCTTTGTCTCTGGAAAGATGACACGATTTTTTTTTTTTTTTAGAATAACATAGAAACTGAGTATTTTTTTTATGACATTTCTTCACAATTTTTCCTCAACCAACTTTAATATGTATACAAACCTCATTTTGCTAGAATGCACCAATAGGAGTTACCCAGGTATCCGTGGCAAAGAGTGCATATAGATTTTGTAGGTCCTTTTTCAAATTGTTTGTTTTTTATAGTAGTAGATGCTTGGAGTAATTGGCCAGAAGTAATTCCAATGAAAACAACAACTTCCTATGCCACAATAAAAGAGTTGATGCAAATTGTTTTTATTCCAGAAATTTTTTTTACAGATAATGGTCCAAAATTTACCTCACAAGAGTTTAAAGAATTTTGTAATGTCAATGGAATAAAACATATACTTTTAGCAACATGTCATCCTTCTACTAATGGAGAGGCTGAAAGCTTTGTTCAAACATTCAAACACAATATGAAGTGTGGAAAAACAAATTCAGGTAATATATTTTTACATGTATCAAAGATTTTATTGTCCTATAGAACAACGCCGCACGGCACAGGCCTTCAAATTTGTTGATGGGAAGGATGATTAGATGTATGTTAGATTTGTTGTATCCAAGTTTGCAAAGTGATCTAGAAGATAAAGGGTATAAACAATTAGAAAATCTTCCAAAAGTAAGGCAATTTTTACCTTTATCTGATGTCATGGTACGATCGTACAACACTCCAGAGAAATGGGTACCAGGAGAGATAGGAAATTTACATTTTGATGCTCAAGTTGGTGGGAATATTTTCAAACGTCATTGTGCTCAATTACAACCATTAAACATAAATACAGGAGAGCATGTGAATGTTAGAGATGGAAAACTTTCAGAAGTAGTTAGATCAAATGAGTCAAATATTAACCAAGATGCTCCAACATCAATTTTAGATTCAGAACCAATTCATGTACCAGTACAAGATGAGGTTAGAGTGCTTCCTAATAGGATTAATAGAGGAAAGCCCCCTAAGAGATTAGATTTATAAAGATTTGTACAATGTCGAGTTAAGGGGGAGGGGACTGTTATGTATTATTGTAATAATGTACTGTATTACCTCAAATGTTACATGTATTGAGCTCAACCTTGAATCATATTGCATTGATGAAACATGTTTGAGCATTGTTCATAACTGAAATAATGTATTTTGATATTAGGGTTCTAGCATTTATTAATTACCTAAAAGATAGGATGCGATTGTTTTTACTTTAGTACTGCAGTAGGATTTAATTATTTTGAGAGCGATGCTCATATGTTTACTTTAATGCTTTGGTTTGTGAGATTGTTTACGACACGTTCGACGCTCAGTTGGAAGCCCAGAGCCACAGAATAATGTAATACTTTAGCACATTAAATGTGTTTTATCAATACGAACGTATCATTAAATCCCACCGAGAAAAACTGGCGACATCGGAAGGGATAAAAAAAAAATCACTAATTCATGGATTTTATTATCTTTCCAGGTATGTGATAATATGAAATCACCAGACAATATTCAACCAACATATCACCCACATGCTAAAACACCCTAAAAATTGTTTTCTACTAGTCCACACATTAAAAATTAAATCACTAGTGTTATTGAAAAATTAATTGATAAAACACATTATTAGCTCCATTTTAAATGGTTCAGGAGTGTATTCAGTGTTGGAAGATTAAATACATGACATTTCCGTGTTAGAGTAGTTATGTATCTATCTGAGATACATAAATGGTGGGAAAATAAGTGAAGACTATTTTGTTTTAAAGATATATATCATAATTCCCTCACAACAAGGATAATTTCTTGGGCCAAAACTCATAGGAAAGGTAATTGGTGATTTCTTTTCAACTCAAATGGGAGTTCACATAACTATGTTGGACGAGAATGCAACGTAGCCAGTAAAATGAGCGTAACTGATAAATGTGTATCTTAACACTCTCCAAACCTGGCTCTCGTAAGTTGATCTCAAATACAAGATGTTCGTAAGATGTAAGGGTATGTTCGTTAGACAGTTCTGAATATCATTGTAAGTGCCAAAAGAAAACTGTATATATGAAAAGTCCTAGTAAAATTCAAGGTTTTGAGAAACATGAGGCTCTGATTACGTTCACTGAACTATTTGGACTTATCCTTCTTTCTTTAGACTAGGTAACTCTCATGTTTGATTCCATAATATACTACCGGGATTTACTAAATGTAATTATTACGAGTGTGTATAATTTCGATCGACAAACTAGGTGATATAATATCAGAAGTATTTTAAAGAAGGGCCCTAATCCCAGACTACCCTACCCCAATGTTTTCCAGAGATTAACGTGGTTCAATGATCCAAGCTCATCAACTGCAATATCACTAATTCTATCATTGCATAGCTTCGGTTTCATCATTACATTGTTTCTCTGTCCTGCATTACTTCAAAGATTCAACTACTTGCTGTGGATCTTTAAACACGGAACCAAGAAGGTTTTATTTTCTTCAAAAGTCGGAAGTTGTAAACCTACAAAAACTAATAAACAACTAAAATGCCAAAAGTCTCTCTCTCTCTCTCTCTCTCTCTCTCTCTCTCTCTCTCATCCATACTTCTAATTTTAATATATACCTCCTAATATTACTTTGTCACAGGACATTCATGGTGCCGTTGACTTAATCGATGCTCTGACTGAAAATATCTTAAGCCTGATACCTAACGCTACAGAAATATTCAAGTCCGTGTTGCATGAATCTTGTGAGTACTGTAATTCCACTGACATTCCCCATCCCAGTCAGGCACCAATCTTCCAACAAATGTCGGAGAGACATTATTGAGTTTCTGTTTTCTTGCCAATTTTAGATGATATAATTTGAATTTTGAAACAAATTTTCTCTGAGCTTACCAACCAAGCATTAGATTCGTGGAATTTAAATCCTGCCTTGATATCTAACCTATTTCGGAGAAGGAGAAGGAATTGGTAAATAAGGCTCTTAAGGTTTGGAGGGGGAATCTTCCAGACGCTACTCAGAGATGAATATGATTGGAATGGGATGATAGTTTGAGCTCTGTGGTTCAAGGCCAGATAAGCCCACATACCTCATGTCAACAGTAGATGTTTACAACTAGAGTAGCTTCCTGACTGTTCATGGACTTCTACAAATATTTGCATGTCAGCGAATAAAAATAGCATCATCATAGGGATCATTTTCAAACCTTTGTCTCCTAAAAACAGGGCAAGCTAATCGTAGAGCAGCTCCGTTTCAAACTCTGTACGGCCTCTCTTCACCGGTACCACTCAGCACCCGACTTGACTACCGAACCGAGCTATATAAATAGAGCCAGCCTTGCCTATATCCATCCAATTCTTGCCTGATGATAATAGGAAACACCCGCCATCCTTTTGCAACACAAAACAGTCAAACTCATCTATACTTTGTATTTGACAGTTTACCTTCGGTAATTTTTTAGTAAAATTCTTGAGTTTTTTTATGCATATTGCTCTCCCACCTACTAATGACCAACATAGCCCAGTTACTGTTGATATGCTGTACAAATGACAGTAGACAATTGGAGTGATTCAGACGCCAAATTAGAAGAAAAATGCCACTGAGGCAGCAATAGCCTTCAGCCAAACCTATTATCATTATTATTATTATAATTATTATTACTATTATTATTGTTATTATTATTATTATTATTATTATTATTATTATTATCAAAGTTCTTCATCCAACCAGATGAAACACTTGATATTGATCTTTTGACATGTCAAAAACCAAAATTTTATATGCCTAAGAGTGCTTCCAAAATTATAAAAAAAAAAAAATAAAATATCCAAGGGTGCTTCCAAAATTATTAAAAAAAAAAAAAAAAAAAAAATATCCAATGGAGGATTTATGCGGCTACCGGTCACCCCAAATGTGTGGGCTGTTTACATTTGCCACCGCCAACTACTATCTTACTAAATTTATGGCTGCGCCACTGAGTAGGATCATATAGTGTGGATTATCCTTGAAGAGATCTTCCAGTGTTATTTCATAGAAAGCTACATATGAATAAGTTTAGACCTGAAGAACATGCTTATAATTGGTGCATTCCAGGATATGCCTTGTTGCGTATCAATAAAAAAACTTCTTTAATACAGGAATCCTCGATACCAAAGTTCTCCATGCAGTCATAATGAGTACATGTAGCTCTCATTGTTCAGCATACATAATATTGGCATACTATAATGATCATATTACTAGATAAACATGATTTTGTGGTTGGTAATTTGTATAAACTAATGGTAAAACTGCCTTTTGAAATTAGTAAGTATTTTTATGAAATGCTATAAAAAATACCTCTACATATCTCCAACTATGATCATTGGATACCTTGGCCTTGAAAATATTATCTAGGCAATTTTGAAATCAGATGACGAAAATATTTGCAATATTCCGTGATAAAGGTCATATAACATAGAAGACAAACTGAAACGATGTTTCACTGATTGCTGTTAGCATTAAGATTTCAAAAAAGAAAAAAAAAAAAAAGCATAGTGTCAATGCTCTCTACAAAAATCCATCAAAAGTTATGGTCAAAACGTAGTGAGCTCGAAAATTTCCCAAAATAAACACTCTATAGTTCAACGTCGAGGTAATATCTCATTTGCCTTCTTTGGAAAACCTATAAATCTTATCCAAATCTTTTTTATACTTATATCTAAAAAAAAAAATTAGATTTTATTCATATATTGAATAAAATGTAAATATTATCATGTTTGTTTCAATGGATTTTTTAATCTTAAGAGTTTAACCAAAATCTTTTATGTTAAGAAACTTTCTATTTCAAACATGATTTTCATAATCAGTCAATAGATCACAAAATTAATATTGATAACTAGAACTTACAAACCTTCAGTTAGAGAAAATTCCATATTTTCATAAACGAATGTAAAATATATGTCACTAGTCTTATGGTCCTTCGGTTAATATATGCAAATTGAGATAAAAAAAAAAAATAACGGGTACGACCGCAAAAAAAAAAATTATATTGACCTTCCTCAAAAAATTTAATTTGTATGTAAATTTTCCCCACTGGAGCCAATATAAGAGGCGAGACGACCTTCCTGAGAATATAAGTGGGAACCTGTGAGGACTCCGAACTCACGAACGTTTATAATACACGCATAGACACACAAACACACACACACACACACATATATATATATATATATATAGGATTACAGGTGAAGATCCTATATATGGTGTGCAGCATGGTCCAAGGCACATCAGTAAAAAAGGCCATAATTTATTTAGGAGACGTTTCGAACATTGCATTTCTCATTATCAATCTGTAAATAATGTAAATATAATTTTTTTTTTAAATTTGTACAATAATTAAAGAAAAAAAATATTATAAGAATACTAAAACATTATTGATAATAAAACAGAACATTGTAGAAAAATAAAACAGTTAGACATAAGAGAACCAGTGCTCACCAGACCATCCAGAGGAGAAGGTGACGAACGAATGA
>NC_090730.1:53835893-53838393 GCF_036898095.1 Palaemon carinicauda
ACCATAGTGAGTATAGGAATGTGATATCCAGTGTTCCACAGGGTAGTGTTCTTGGCCCATTACTTTTCATACAATATACACAGGACATGTGGTTTGGCCTAGAAAACAAACTTGTTGTATATGCAGATGATGCTACTCTCTTTGCATCAATTCCATCCCCTGAATGTACATCAGGGATTGGTGAATTTCTTATAGAGATTTAGCTAAAATTAGTGCATGGTACAATCTATGGGGTATGAAGTTGAATCCTAGTAAAACTCATAGTATGATTGTAAGTAGGTCAAGGAAGGTGGCTCCTCAACATCCGTATCTCAGTATTGATAATGTTTCTTTAAATTTGTATGACTCGTTTAAAATTCTAGGGGTGATTCTCACCAGTAAATTTACTTTTGAGAAACACATTAGGTGTCTGTCTTCTTCAATTGTACAAAGAATTGGTTTATTGAGAAAGTCTCACAAGATTTTCGGTGATCAATCTATTCTGAAGAAGTGTTTTAATTCTTTTATTCTACCCTGTTTTAAGTATTGTTCTCCTGTCTGGTGTTTAGCTGCTGATTCTCATCTTGATTTGTTGGACAGAAACTTAATGTCTAATAAATTTCTTATTCCTGATTTAGATATTAATCTTTGGCACCGTCGTTCAATTAGTTCATTATGCATGTTGCATAAGATTTTTTATAACCCTGACCATCCTTTACATTCAGATCTCCCTGGACAATTCTATCCTGTTCGTAATACTAGGCAGGTAGTTAATTCTAATAGCCAGGCCTTCTCCATCATGAGACTCAATACTACACAGTATTCTAGAAGCTTTGTTCCAGCTGTTACCAAGTTGTGGAATGATCTTCCAGATCGGGTAGTTAAATCGGTAGAACTTCAATGTTCAAAGTTGGGGCAAATGTTTTTTATGTTGACCAGGCTGACATGAGTCTTTTTATAGTTTATATAAGACAACTGTTTTTGACGTTGTTAATAGTTTATATAGGACATATATGTTTTGACGTTGTTACTATTTTTAAAATAATTTATTGCTAATTTAATCTCATCATTTATTTATTTCCTTATTTCCTTTCCTCACTAGGCTATTTTTCGTTGTTGGAGCCCTTGGGCTTATGGCTTTTTGCTTTTCCAAGTAGGGTTGTAGCTCGGTTAGTAATATATATATATATATATATATATATATATTTACATATATGTACATATATATATATATATATATATATTTACACACACACACACACACATATATATATATATATATATTAAATATATATATATATATATATATATATTAAATATATATATATATATATATATATATAAATTCTTATATATATATATGTATATATATACATACATATATATATATATATATATATATGTATATATATATATATATATATATATATTATTTGTATTATTATTTTATTATTATTATTATTATTATTATTATTATTATTATTATTATTAACCGAGCTACAACCATAGTTGGAAAAGCAAAATGCCATAAGCCCAAGAAGACACTGACCTAATGAGTTTCTCAAAAGTAAATTTTCTGTCGAGAATCCCACCTAAAATCTTAAAAGTCATACAAATTTAAAGAAACATTATCAATACTGATATCCGGATGTTTAGGAGCCACCGTCCTTGACCTACTCACAACCATACTTTGAGTCTTGGTAGGATTCAACTTCATACCTCATAATTTGCACCATGCACTAATTTTTGCTAAATCTCTATTAAGGGATTCACCAACCCCAGATCTACATTCAGGGGATGGAATTGGTGCAAAGAGAGTAGCATCATCTACAAATGTAACAAGCTTATTTTTTAGGCCAAACCACATGTCATGTGTATATAGTATGAAAAGTAATGAGCCAAGAACACTACCCTGTGGAACACTGGATATCACATTCCTATACTCACTATGGTGCCCATCAACAACAACTCTTTGAGATATATTAATTAAAAAATCAATAATAATGCTAAGAAACGACTCAACGTCACCCAACTGTTTGAGTTTGAAAACAAGGGCCTCATGATTGACACAGTCAAAGGCCGCACTAAAATCAAGGCCAATCATACGAACATCCTGACCAAAATCAAGTGATTTTTGTACAGCACTGGAGATTGTAAGAATGGCATCACATGCTCCAAGGCCTTTAGAAAACCAGATTGCAAACTTGGGAATAGATGATTACCTTCAGCAAACCCATTAAGTCGTTTTGCCAGAAGACGTTCAAGAACTCTAGATAATATGGCAGTAACATTACCAATTCTCCAACAAGTGCTAAAAGCTCCTCTTCTTGCTAACTTGCGCAAAATAACAGATAACTTTGAAGCTAAGAAATCTGCTGTCTTTATAAAAAACAAAGGAAAAATACCAATTGGGTCTACACCTCCATAAGCATCAAGGTCCATCAACAGAGCTTTAATCTCACTAGATCGTGAAGCTAAACTAGTTAGTTTAGCCTCTGGAAAACATGAATGAGGAAGTTCA
>NC_090730.1:53843393-53845893 GCF_036898095.1 Palaemon carinicauda
TGTTCGTGAAGGTGGATGAAGCAGGACAGGCAGAAGTCTATTGAGATTTCTGTCGGGTTTTTTGCTTTAACAAAGGAGACCCACTTCTTCCAAGCCGATTAGTATTGTCTTCTGGTTGATTTTTAACTTGTATTTTTCTATAAAGTCGATGCTGTGTTTCTATACCCCAAACCTTTTCTTTACTGCTAAGGCGATAAAATCATAAGATGAAGATTTTGGGTTCGCAGTGATGAAGCGTAGACAGTCGACTTCTGAACCAGATGGTATAGAAATGGGTTCGATAGAGGAAACAGCCTCAGCCTCAGTTCTATCACCAGAGGGAACCAATTGCTCTTGGGCTACTTGGCGGCCATCACTGCGGCTGTTCCCTTGAAGGATGTCAGCTTGTTGAGGACATTCAGTAGGAGATATGACTTCTACTGTTCCCATCGAGGGGCATGGTGTCCATCGCTTCTGCCGCAGGGTCCTCGTTTGGGGCAAGGTATCGAGGTAGTTTCTTCTTGTTGTTCGTTGCAAAGAGGTCGATGTGCAGTTCTTGGACTTTTTCCAAGATGAAGGAGAATGAGTTTGCGTCTAGGGACCATTCTGACTCTATAAGCTTTCGCCTGGATAGAGAGTCCGCCGTCACATTGCGGAACCCTTGTAGGTGAACTGCTGATAAATGCCATCTTTTCTTTCTTGCCAAGCAAAAGATGGTCAACGTCACGTGGTTGATGTAGGGAGATCTCGAGCCTTGTCGGTTCAGACATCTCACTATCACTTCGCTGTCCAAGACCAACTTGATGTGGGGTGATCTGTGAGGGGATAGCTTTTTCAACGTCAGGAGGACTGCCATGGCCTCCAGAATGTTGATTTGAAAGGTCTTGAACTGGGATGACCTGGTCCTTGAGCTTTCCTTTAATGGGAATGACCTCCCAATCCTTACGTTGAGGCATCCGTGTGGATGACTACCGATGGTTGAGGTGGTTGTAAGGGAATAGTCCTTGCTAGGCTCTTGACCTTCGACTACGGCCTCAGAAGCGATAGCAGTAAGGTCAGCGTCGGTCTCTGTTGATCTCTTCGAGCGTTTGATGTGTATCTTCTCCAGACTCCTGACGCATCTTTTAGCTGTGCTCTTAGCACTGGGTCTGTTACTGCTCCGAACTGGAGAGAGCCCAGTACTCTTTCCTGTTGGCGTCTTGAAATCGTGTTGGATTTCTGTAGTCTCTTGATAGAACCCGCAATCTCTCTCCTCTTCTTTGGTGAAATGGAGAGGCGGTTTGACTGCAAGTTCCAATGGATTCCCAACCATTGAAAGTCTCGAGCTGGAGAGAGGCGAGACTTCTTGTAGTTGATCTTGAAGACCAGATGTTCCAGGAACTGGATCAACTTTGTGGCTGCCTTCAGACAAGCAGTCTTGGATGTTGCCCACACCAGCCAGTCGTCCAGGTATGCAGCTTCCTGAATGCCTTCTAAGCGTAGCTGTTGTAGGACTGCCTTTGGGGCTATGTTTAGTCTGAAGAGCATGGCTCTGAAGACAAACTTTGTCTTCCCTAGCTTGAATCTTATGTAGGAGGAGAGGGGGCGGCTAACTGGAAGGTGCCAATAAGCATCTGCCAGGTCTATTGAGCCTGTGTACGCCCCTTTTGGTAGCAGGGTCCTTATGTGTTGTAATGTGTTGTAGGGTTAACATCAGGAACTTGTTGTTCTCGATGAACTTGTTGAGTGGAAACAAGTCTAGAATGACTCTGAGTATGTCTGAGTCCTTCTTGGGAATACAAAACAGCCTTCCCTTGAATTTGATGGACATTGCTTTCATTATAACCTTTTTGTTCAAGAGTTCTAAGGTATATTCTTTTAATCAGGGATGGAGTGTTGGAAGAATTGAGGAAGTGAAGGTGGAGATTTGTTCCATTTCCATCCTAATCCATTCTTCATTAGGCTGTGGGCCCAGGGATCGAAGGTCCAACGATCCCGAAAGTGGAGAAGTCTTCCTCCTACCTGGAGCATCTTATTACTTGGATGATCCGGAGGGTTTGCCACCCTGACCACATCCACTTCGTCTAGATCCTCTACCTTTAGGGCGAAAGGTAGTGGTGTGCTTCTCAAAACCTGGGCTGAATGCTAGTGACTCGGCTACCACCTGTTGAGGCACCACCCGGAAAGTGGTTTGTGGCTGAGCAACCATTTGGGGCACCGAGGTCATGGTGACCGTAGGATGTTGTACAGTTCGAGGAGGCAGTCTTGGCTTCTTCGTCTTACTCTTAGGTTGGGGACCAGCATCAGGGGATGATTTTCTCTTGGAAGAGATGTCTCACTTTTGGACAAGGTTCCTATTATCCTTGGGGGCTTTAGCGACTACCTCTTGGACTTCTTCCTTTAGGAAGAGGTCATTACCCCAGATACAGGAAGTGATCAACTTCCTGGGCTCGTGTTTGACAATATCATTGGCAAACACGAACTCTCTGCAGCCCCTCCTTGGCTTCACAAAACCGTACAAGTCCTTAACCGGAGTAGCCAT
>NC_090730.1:53860893-53865893 GCF_036898095.1 Palaemon carinicauda
CCTCGGACAGCTAGATTAGCGTCAGGTTCGGATTTCCTTTTATGGGCTCTTGTGGCATGGTTGGTTTCGACCTGGCCTTTCATTAGAAGGGGCTAGCGTTCGATCCCAAGTATGAGGTAGAAATTTATTTCTATTTGAACACGATGTTGTGTTGATATTTATCCATATTGACTCATTAGGGGTAATTTGAATGAATTACTACCAATTGTGTCACGTGGTGGCTCGGGGAAATCGGGGTAAAACTCGCTGGTAAGAGACTGATGTCTCGCCAGGTAAATCCTCGGACAGCTAGATTAGCGTCAGGTTCGGATTTCCTTTTATGGGCTCTCGTGGCATGGTTGGTTTCGACCTGGCCTTTCATTAGAAGGGGCTAGCGTTCGATCCCAAGTATGAGGTAGAAATTTATTTCTATTTGAACACGATGTTGTGTTGATATTTATCCATATTGACTCATTAGGGGTAATTTGAATGAATTACTACCAATTGTGTCACGTGGTGGACCGGGGAAATCGGGGTAAAACTCGCTGGTAAGAGACTGATGTCTCGCCAGGTAAATCCTCGGACAGCTAGATTAGCGTCAGGTTCGGATTTCCTTTTATGGGCTCTCGTGGCATGGTTGGTTTCGACCTGGCCTTTCATTAGAAGGGGCTAGTGTTCGATCCCAAGTATGAGGTAGAAATTTATTTCTATTTGAACACGATGTTGTGTTGATATTTATCAATATTGACTCATTAGGGGTAATTTGAATGAATTACTACCAATTGTGTCACGTGGTGGCCCGGGGAAATCGTGTAAAACTCGCTGGTAAGAGACTGATGTCTCGCCAGGTAAATCCTCGGACAGCTAGATTAGCGTCAGGTTCGGATTTCCTTTTATGGGCTCTCGGGGCATGGTTGGTTTCGACCTGGCCTTTCATTAGAAGGGGCTAGCATTCGATCCCAAGTATGAGGTAGATATATATATATATATATATATATATATATATATATATATATATATATATATATATATATATATATATACATATATATATATATATATATATATATATATATATATATATATATATATATATATATATATATATAAATATATATATATATATATATATGTATATATATATATATATATATATATATATATATATATATATATATATATATATATATATATATGTATATATATATATATATATATATATATATATATATATATATATATATATATATATATATATATATATATATATATATATATATATATATATATATATATATGTGTGTGTGTGTGTGTGTGTGTGTGTGTCCTAATTAAGGCACATAGATGTGTGTTGTACGTAATTCAATAAACTCAATATTCATGAGTATTCCACAAAAACCTATATCCTACCATGTTATTGCCAAAATTGCATTTTGGTAGTGAAAGGAGCTTAGTTGCCTTTGGGTACTCGAGTTGACAAGTTGCTCAGCTGAGAGGGTAATGGTTTACAGTGCACTTACGGACGAACCTTTTGTAATTAATGAAGAAAACTCATATTCCAACGTCTCATTATCCGTCTGCATGAGTCATATTGTTGTTGGGGGTAAAAATACGTCTTTTTGTGTATTCTTTGAGTGAAGGTTTTCTCTGAGCCGGTAATATAAAAGTTCAAGTTGCCTAAATACACAAGGACTAACATAGTAGATGCTGCTGCTAAAGGAGATGAAAACGAAGGATCAGTGGTATATAGCGTTCCCTATGAAGAATATAGAAAGGAAAATAGAACGCAAGAATTGGAAAGTAAGTTTGATATCTTACAACAGTTGATGAACAGATTGTTGGTGGAACTACAACAGGAGCGTCATGTAACCACAGTATATTCGACGTACATGGACGAAGTTCAAACACACGCAAGTGAAAGTACACATACACAGCAGAGTAAAGATACGCAAGTCGTAGTTCGAAAGTTGCCAGAACTTCAGGCAAGAGTTAGGCGTTTTGATGATCAGCGGCCTAATGAAGGGCTTCAATCGATTGAAGTGTTTTTGAGACTTTGAAGTACCCACATATGGGTGTTCGGAAAGAGAAAAAGCTTTTCAAGTAATTAGATTGCTGAAAGATGATCCGGCAATGGAGTAATGTGTTGGCCACAAGTCAGTTTAAGAAGTTATGCTGACAAAAAACGATGTTTAATTGAGAAGTATGCCTTCCCTGGTGCGAGAAAGGGAGACCTAAAAGAAAATTACAAACCCAAAATACGTGAAGGTGAATCCGTTTTTAGTTTTGTAACTCATATTTTTCGGGATTGCGATTCGTTTGCTAGCCGGAGAGCCAATGTCCCAGAAGGTGATAAAATAGCAATTCCCCGTAAACATATTCGCAGATTAGTAAACCCGTATTCATGTGGTTATTTGTTCGATGACAGTCACTCGTTAGCAGACGTAGTGAGTGTGATAAAAAACATTCTAGACAGTTTGTTAGAAGAAAAAATGACTGGGAATAACCGGCCCGATTCTGAGAATTGGCAGCCATGAGAGGCACTCGACCCCCGAAGAGAGGTAAGGGGGAAAGCAGTCATCAGATTAGCAAAGTCTTCAAATGTTGGCAGTGTGGGGGAGTGGGGCACCGCCGAGTGGAGTGCCCCACCCAAGGATTTCTCCGCTGTTATACTTGTCTGGCCAACGGTCATCTATCTCGCGAGTGATCAGCCAAAAACGCCAAGAGCAGGCTGGCCATAGCACGCACACCTCCCCCGCCCAACATCCAAAGGAAAGGAAAGAGAGGTAGGAAGAGATGAGGGAGTTCGATACCACCCGCCCCCCACCCCCCGCAAAACATCACAAGCTATAGCCAAGAAAGCGGTGACGACGGACGTGGTGACAGAGCAGGCAATGCGACCTCCATCGATACCCGCTACCTCACCTCCATAGCACTAGGCCCATGCCCCATATCTCGCAAAGGCCGTCTAGGAATGTTAGCAGTTAGGATCGACATGCAATATAAATCCAGTCGAGTGCTGACCAACACAGGAGCTAGCGTTTCACTGATTGAAAAAAAAAATTCTCATCAAACTCAATAGTCGACGGCATCTATCGTTCTTGACACGCCAGGAGAAAATAAACCACATAAACCATACAACTATCGTCAAATTTAAGGTTAGGTCTGTGAATTTTACACATGATTTTTTTTGTCTTGCCCGCCTTGGGAGTTCCAGGAATCGAGGCTATATTAGGATTTGATTTTATCTTTTTGGGGGAAAATTACAATAGGAGTAAAAGCAGGAGGGTACATTTTGCTGATAGAGAGTCATGAGACAGTAAGTGCGTTTGCTGGCTCGGATAGGCATGTAACTAAAGTAACAGCTGTACGTGACAGAGAAGTGTTTTCTCCACAGACACTTACGAGCATATCAATGACCCCATGTTGCCCTCTTCCGGAAGGAGCCAAGGTCGTTGTTAAACCCCATGACAATTGGGCACATGGAATCTTAGAGGGCTTGACATAAATAAAAGAGAACAGTGCTGATATAACGATAGTTAATTTGTCAAATAAAAGAGATGTTTTAGGGAGTGATTCTGTGTGTGAATTAGAGTTATGTGAAATTGGTTATAATGGGATGTTGGGAGCCAAAACTCCAGCACGCACAGACAAACGCACTCAGAATTTAATTATACAAGCACAAAAATTATGTCCGTCAGAATATCAGCCTGTAGTTAGTGATATTGTCAATAATTATTATGATGCAATTGCCATTGGACATCAGCCACCCGTGAGAAATGATAGATTTCCTTTTAGCATTGAAACTGGGCAGGCGGAGCCGATCAGGTCGAGGCCTTGTAAGGTACCCATTTATTTCCAGGGAGAGATAGAAAGGGAAAATAATAAATTAAGGGAACAACGGATATTCGAGGAGAGCGAATCCCCCTGGTCTTCTCACATTGTAGCTGGTAGGAAAAGGATGGCTCGGTAAGATTGTGTGTTGATTGTAGGAAGTTGAATGGTCACGAGGGATAATGCATTTCCATTGCCCTTGATAGAAGAATTACTTGTGAGTGTACTGGAGAGCAAATATTTTAACACTGTTGACTTAGAATCTGGATACTGACAAATAACCATTCAGGAAGACATTGAATGTAAAACAGGATTTATAGCTAACGGTCAACTATTTAATTTTAACTTTCATCCTTTCTGCGTTAAAAATGCTCCAAGTCACTTCTCGAGAGTAATGATGGCGGTTCTGTCTCCCTTAATTGGCCATAATGTTCTTGTTTATTTACACTATATCATAATTGCAGGGAAAACGGCCAATGAACATAATAATAATATTAGTAAAGTTTTACAAGCATTGCGACGTAGTGGTATGAAAATAATTTGTCAAAGTGAAAATTTTTCTGTAAACAGGTCGAAATTTTAGATCACATAACAATCCCAAAAGGTATCCAACCCTGACCCAGAAAAGTAGCGGCTATTAAGGATTTCCCCAGGCCACGTAACTAAGGAAGTAGCTGGGTTCCTAAGGCTTGCTAGGTATTACCGTAAATTCAAAAGAGGTTTTGGAAAGATACACCCTTAGATGCTTTAAAGTAACAAAAAGTAATAAAATGGGGATGGGAAGAAGAAAGGCCCTTTAACCATTTAAAAGATGCCTTAACTAGCAATGAATTACTCCATAACTTAGATTTGATCGCCGTTTTTAGTGACAACATATGCGAGTAGCATAGCTATTGGTGGCGTAGTTTCTCAACGAGATGATATAGGCAGAGATTGACCCATTGGTTTTGTTTCTCGGGCATTAAAGGGGTCAGAAAAGAATTATAGTACATTCAATTGAGAGGCTTTGGTTATTCTTTGGGTTCTAGAGAGGCATCGGTTCTTTTTATTAGGTCAGTCGATTGAGTAGCAAAGTGCTCATTGCTCCATATGTGATTTGTATTATACAAAAGGTTTGACCTCTCGACAAGCGAGGTAGATTGAGAGATTGTTAGAGTTTCATAGAAGGTAAAGCTAACAAGGATGCTCTC
>NC_090730.1:53870893-53875893 GCF_036898095.1 Palaemon carinicauda
GGGAAGTGCTTTCTGCAATGTCAGCAGCAAGAACCTCTGCGGACATGAGTTTTGTAGGAGACACGCAGCATACGCTGTCTCCAAGGATGATCTCCGGTATTGGGACCCTCAGGTATGTACTGTGTGCACTAACCTGATTAATGAGACATTTAAATAGCTAGGAAGAAGCTTCGTACCTTGGTAAGGGGCTTCCAAAAGTACACTTCTGGCCCTTATCTTCCAAGTGAGAAGATGAGGGCGTATCTTTTCCCTAAGGCATCAGCTGACGCAGTGAATCCCCAGCCTCAAGAGGAGATCCCCTAAGTTCAGATCCAGGTGGATGCTGAAGTCGCGGTCGCGATGCAAGACATCCAGCTAAATGACAGGATATCTGATGTGGACGGGTGTCAGGAGGAAGACCTCCTTGCAGAAGCCCAGGATGAAGTTCAAGCCCCTCTACATCGGCCGGTCTCCCAGTAGAGCTGGGACAGGCCCTCTCTTCTATTGTTGGAATGATCCAACAAATGCAGAAGGAGAATCAGGAGAAGGCGGCTGCAATGGAACTGCGAATGCAGTGCCTTGCAGAATCACATGGGCCCCAGAAAAGCTCAATGGGAAAGACCTTCCTTTGTGCTCGGATGCTAACCCATGGAGGTATGCTGAGCACATGTCGATGACGACTGGAAAGATCGTCATCTCGGATATGCTGGGCTCAGTTCCCCTGGAGGGTGGAATTCTGGCCCAGCAAGGCACCATATCCGGACTGTTATGTCCGGCTGAGGAAGGAACCAGCTTCAAAGGAGGAGGCAGAGCCGAAGGAGGTCATAGTGATGACCATGCTAAGGCTCAAGCTCTACTTTCATCTTCGATGAAAGAGAGGGGCTTCTCTAACTCAAAGGTAGCTGCATTGAATAGGAAGCTCCCTTCTTTTGTGTCCTCGCCTACTAGAGCCTTCCCCCTTTTACAGAAAGGGTTTCTGGCTGTACTAAAAGCAATCGAGGCCGGCAAGTCTTGCCCCTCCCTAGAGGAGTGTAACCCTTGTCGCTGGCCCTGCCTATGGACCACAAAGATTGGAAGGACGTCCATCTTACGTTCTAAGTGGGAAAGTTGGAGGCTGATATTGCCGGACGTCAGTTCGGCAAGGACCTCCCTAAGCTGTCTGACTTTCTTTTGCGAAGTGAGTTCGATACAAAAGAAAGACTGACTGCCTCAATGTCTCTTCAGACTACTCTCGAGACGATGGCAAGTGACCCCAAGGTCCATGAAATGTTCATGGTAGTGGCCAAGCCTCATCTGGCCACAGTGACGAAGGACCTTTATGGCTTCGTCAAGGCAAGGAGAGCTTGTAGGGAGTTCGTGTTTACCTCGGCTACAGTGAGGCACGAGCTAAAGAAACTAATCTCCTCCAACATTTGGGGAAAAGACCTTTTTCCCTACCGACTTGGTCAAAGAAGTTTTTGATAAAGCCACCTTGGAGAATAGAAACCTTCTCCAGAAGTGGGACCTGGCATTCAAAAGAAAGTCTTCCCCGGATGAGGGTCCTCAACCAAAGAGGAAGACTATGAGGACTAGGCTACCGTCTCGGCCAGCCAAGCCTATTAGATAGCAACAGCAACTGCAATTGCCATTGCCCCTAGTGCCCCAGATCGTGGCACAAACCCCGACCACCTTTCAGTGGGTACCCCAGGCCGTGTCGACACAGTCCACGGCATTCACCCCAGCGTTCAAAGGGCAGTCTACTTCCTTCCGAGCAAAGCCTAGAGGAGCAGCCAGAGGCTCGTCTAGACGCCCCTCAAGGGGAAGGGGATTCAGGGGTGGTCGTGGTCAGGAAGGCAAGACCTCAGGACGGCAGTCCAAGTGAGGTGATACCGGTAGGAGGGAGACTTCTGAAATTTCAGGATCGGTGGACCTTCGATCCCTGGGCCCACAGCCTACTCAAGAATGGATTGGGCGGGAGCTGGTACAGCACTCCACCCCCGTACCTTCGGTTTTTCCAACACTCCACCCCCGTTATGGAGGAGTACGTTCAAGAACTGTTGGAGAAAAAGGGTGAAGCCCATCAATTTCTAAGGGAGGCTGTTTTGTGTTCCCAAGAAAGACTCGGAAAAGCTCAGAGTCATTCTGGACTTGTCGCCACTTAACAAGTTCATAGTGAATTGCAAATTCAAAATGCTAACACTGCAACACATAAGGACCTTACTGCCCAAGAGGCCATATTCCGTCTCTATAGACTTGTCAGATGCCTACTGGCACATTCCAATTAGCCATCGACTCTCCCCCTACCTAGGGTTCAGGCTACAGCGAAGACTATACGCCTTCAGAGCCATGCCATTCGGGCTAAACATAGCCCCATGGATTTTTACGAAGCTTGCGAGCGTAGCTCTCAAACAATTTCGCCTAAAGGGAATTCAGGTAGTAGCCTACCTGGACGACTGGTTGGTGTGGGCAGCATCCGAGACAGAATGCTTGCAAGCTTCCAGTCAGTGATCCAGTTCCTAGAGTACCTAGGCTTCAAGATCAACAGAAAAAGTCTCGACTTTCTCCATCTCAAAAGTTCCAGTGGCTAAGATCCACTGGGACCTTTTGTCACACCGTTTCTCCACCCCAGCGAAGAAAAGGAAGGAGATAGCGGGTTCTGTCAAGAGACTTCAAGATTCCGAAAGGATATCAAGACACGAGCAGGAGAGAGTACTGCGCTCTCTCCAGTTTGCTTCGGTGACAGACCCAGTGCTAAGAGCACAGCTAAAGGATGCAATCGGAGTTTGGAGAAGTTATGCATCAAACACGTGAAGAGATCTGAGAAGACCAGCCGCTTCGGCTAAGTACTCTTCTCAGGCCTTGGTCCCAAGCCAGACATCTAAAGAAGTCAGGTTCTTCTTCAGCCACCTCCCCCGTCGGTGACGATTCACTCAGACGCCTCAAAGGAGGGATGGGGAGGTCACTCTCATCGGAAAAAAGTCCAGGGGACTTGGTCCAGGCTATTCAAGACCTTTCTCATAAAACTTTCTAGAAGCTAGGGCAGTGCTCCTTACCTTAAAGAAAGTCTCCCCGCGTCATTCGTTCCACATAAAGTGGTAATAGACAGCGAGGTAGTTGTAAGATACTTGAATCGACAAGGATCGAGGTCACCACCTCTCAACCAGGTGATGTTGGCCGTCTTCCGATTGGCGGAAAAGAAGAAGTGGTACCTGTCGGCAGTTCACCTTCAAGGAGTCCGCAATGTGACAGCGGACGCTCTATCCAGGTTCACACCGATAGAGTCGGAATGGTCCTTAGACGCAGGATCATTCTCCTTCATTCTGAATCAGTCCCAGAACTGCAGATAGACCTCTTTGCGACGAAAGACAACAAGAAGTTGCCCCTGTACGTGCCCCGTACGAGGACCCCTTAGCGGAAGCAGTGGACGCGATGTCCCTCGACTGGAACAGATGGTCCGAGATTTATCTGTTCCCTCCTCACAACCTTCTGTTGAGGGTCCTCAACAAACTGAGATCCTTCAAAGGGTAGCGGCAATAGTGGCCCACAAGTGGCCGAACAGCGTGTGGTTCCTCCTGGCATTGGAACTGTAGCTGAAGTTTGTACCACTACCAGATCCAGTTCTGACCCAGCGAGTTCAGAAGTCAACTGTCTGCGCTTCATTACAGAAAACCCGGACCCTGCAGTTCATGATTTTCTCTCCCTAGCGGTGAGAAAGCGTTTCGGGATTTCGAAAGCCAGTATAGACTTCATTGAGGAATATAAATGCAAATCTACTAGAAGGCAATATGAGTCATCTTGGAGAAAATGGGTGGCCTTTTGTCAAGGCGAAGATTCCGCAGGAGATCTTGACAGACTTCTGCTTATCTTTTTCCCCACCTCCATGGTCAAGGGTTGGCAGCGAACACGATTTCAGCGTGTAAGTCTGCTTTGACAAGACCCATTCTATATGCCTTCAAGGTCGACCTAGGTAACGAGATCTTTAATAAAGTCCCGAAAGCCTGTGCTAGGCTCAGACCTTCAGCACCTCCAAAGCCCATTTCATGGTCTTTAGACAAGTTCTTCATTTCGCTTCTCTGTTGAGCAATGAAGAATGTGCGTTAAAGGATTTGACACAAAAAGTTATTTTCCTAATTTGCACTCGCGTCCGGGGCCAGGGTTAGTGAGATTGTAAGAGGCAGGTCGTGTTCAGTTCCTGGATGGGGAAGAACTGAACCTGTTTCCGGATCCTACGTTTCTCGCCAAGAATGAGTTACCCACCAACAGGTGGGGTCCCTGGAGAATCTGCCCTCTGAAAGAAGATGCATCTCTATGTCCAGTAGAATGCCTAAAGGTCTATCTTCATAGAACTTCAGACTTCAAGGGTGGTCAACTATTCAGGGGAGAAACATCAGGCTCAAATTTATCTCTGAATCAACTCAGAGCGAAAATCACATATTTTATTCGCAGAGCGGATCCTGACAATACACCCGCAGGTCACGATCCGAGGAAAGTTGCCTCATTCTTAAATTTCTTTAATTGCATGGATTTTGAACATCTCCGTTCATACACTGGCTGGAAGTCTTCCAGAGTGTTCTTTCGCCACTATGCGAAGCAAGTAGAGGAACTAAAAGAGATCTGTGGTAGCAGTGGGTCGCGGTGTTAACCCTACTGTTTAACTCTGCGAGGAACAGTGGTCTTAATTGGGACGATTAATTCCAGGGTGAGTGTGTAGTTACATACTGTACTACAAACTAAGTGAGGGCACTGTGTTGCCCATCCAGACTGTTCCATTTCCGAAGGTGAACCTAGCATAAGTGCAGACATGTGTGCCGAGCGTTTCTAACGCTAATGTCATTGATTTGTAATAAAGGCTTTTATGACTTTGATACCTCGGTATCTTAAAAGTGGCATCTAATGTTTTTCTTTCAGACAAACAAGCCCTGTTTACTATCATACTTATGCTTAAAGTTTTGGGTTATCCTCTTCTTATATATATATATATATATATATATATATATATATATATATATATATATATATATATATAATTGTGGTTGACCTGT
>NC_090730.1:53893393-53915893 GCF_036898095.1 Palaemon carinicauda
GATTCTGACGAAATTTTCACCAAAGGTAGATCTTAGATTATGGACGACCCCATTAAATTTAGTAGATCGTCCGGTTCCAGATACGAATTCTAGTTTATATATATATATATATATATATATATATATATATATATATATATATATGTATATATATATATATATATATATATATATATATATATATATATATGTATATATATATATATATATATATATATATATATATATATGTATATAACTATTTATATATCTATCTATCTATATATATATATATATATATATATATATATATATATATATATATATATATGTATATAACTATTTATATATCTATATATATATATATATATATATATGTATATATATATATATATATACATATATATATATATATATATATATATATATATATATATATATATATATATATATTCTCTAACTCTCTCTCTCTCTCTCTCTCTCTCTCTCTCTCTCTCTCTCTCTCTCTCTCTCTCTCTCTCTCTCTCTCTCTCTCTTTTTGAATACGTCTATTAACTTGCTCTTGGAATTCAATTCTTTTTGGTTAAAGGTTCCGCAATATTTTTTTCTGGGGGGGGGGGGGTTGGGGGTGGGGGTGGGCAGGGGTTGTCTAATATTACCGTGAAAATAAATATATTAGGGAGTATTAGTACCATCAAGCAGTTGAAGAGTGTAATGTAAAATAACCATATCAATTACATTTGAATTTCATAATCAATTATTGATGACCCAAAATTGCTTAAATTTTAAGTATTTTTAGTTTAAAATGTCATACATTGTCGATGTATTTTTAGTATTGGAAATTAACGAACATTTTTATTAAAGAATTTGGAAAAGTTCATATATAAATATTCGATTAACAATTTTATCTAAATTCTTTTTCAGTGACTTTTATAAAGTGTAAGTTAATACTGAAACTTGAATAGCCTTACGAGGTACAGAAGGACAATAAAGAAGGGCAATATAATCAAGAATCATTTTGGCTTTGTCAATTGCATGGATCCCTTTGCATGGATTACACTTAGCATCATCAGATGGGTAAAAAAAAAAAAAAAAAAAAAGTCTGCTATTGGACCTCGATGGACTTTCTTATATAAGTTCATATCCTAATTATTATGTTTTGCATGAGAGAGAGAGAGAGAGAGAGAGAGAGAGAGAGAGAGAGAGAGAGAGAGGGGGGGGGGGTAATATACCATTATACTTCAAATTGCTCAAATTTCCGAGGATCTAGGCAGACTACATTCGAACTAGGGTGTATTATTCATGGAAGCATTAGGCTAGTTTTTACTCACTTTAAAGAACATCCTGATAGTAAATACATGGAAACTCTGCCAGGTAAATTAATGTTACTAAACCATACCGAACCTTAGAATGGAATATATTATTTATGAATTTGATAACTGCACCCAATTTCCCATTCTAGTCTTCATAACTTTGTAACGAGTACCTACTGGGATCTAGTATTCCAGCAAATCAAAATTATTCCTTTCAAATAATTCTATTAATTTAGGGATTAAAGATACCCCTTTTTATGCATTGTAAATCCAAAACTGTAGCATAAACTTCATAATATAATAACGCAACACGTGAGAGATAATATTTAGTCTCTAAATTAGACTAAATTTATCTAATAATTCAGCTTCGTTCTCCCAAATGTCTTGGTGATAGAGAACACTTGTTAGATTCTCGTTGTTTATAAAAAGAACAGCATTGACACATGAAAATCATGAATAAAGGATACTAAATTATAACATTGTCTTTTTAGATAACCAATTACTTATTCTACAAAACTTTGCATTGAACGAAATAAGGAAATTAGAAGCCACCTGAAAGATGTGTCTAGAAATGAGTAGATAAACACTCAAGGTACTCGTTCCGAATAAACAAATTGAATAATTTTCTCATTATAAAATAGTGAATTATTCCAAACACTGAGAAAATATTCAAGGTCAAGTAAAAGAAGGCATGGAAAATAATTGGTCCTTACCACCAGACGTGGGAAAATTCTCTGACATAGAAAATTGTCGGTAGAAAAAAATATATACCTAAATTTCACTTAACTGACATAGCCGTGGCAAGAAATGCAAAGCACGTTTTTAAAAACACTGGGGAATTTCTTATTGCCCACTGAAGCTCAATTATATTTCCCTCCCCTACTCGATAGTTTCCAGGTAATTTTGCAGGTGAAAATATTAAATCTATTTTTCTTTATGCTTGACATTAGTTTTTGTTATGAGGGTTATTAGAATTATTAGTAGATAGAAAAGTTAATAATACTACAAATTTGAAGTATTCTCATTCATAAAGGTATGTTTACGTGACGGTAATATTTCATTTATTTACCATGACACTAAGATTGTTATGAAAAAGTTCTTCATTATCTACTAGCCAACCAATATTTATTATTCGAATAAGTATTTAAGAAATTACCAATAACATCCAATATAAATCATACAAATGATATAGGAACTAAGTAAAAACAACAACAAAAACAACAAGAATAATTATAATAATAACAATATCAATAGTAATGATTATGATAATAATAATAATAATAATAATAATAATAATAATAATAATAATAATAATAATAATAATAATAATAATAATGACATACTCTATATTGATATGACTTTTCCTATATTGCTTCAACATATCAAGTAAATGACCTAGTGGTTGTGTAATTATTTTAAAACCACTCAGTGGAATGAGAAGCAAATCAGATTTTTTGGAACAAATGAAATAAATGTCCAAATAATATCATCAGAATTTCGTTTATTCTAATTTTGATAAAAACTTTGCAATTGCAACACATTTTTAAAAATACTCGCTCCATCGATCTAAGACTACATGTAGATAGGGCAGCATCCCTCATATTACATCTTGTAATAAATATTCTTTTAACTCACTGCATTTTTCACGCAAAGTTTTGTTTATTATTTCCCTCTAATTTAATTAATACCAAACATTTTCTCTTTTACGTTATTTATAAGAACTCAATGACCTCTCTTCTTTCACGTTCCTCTTTCTGGCATTAGGCATCTGCCGCTTAAAAATACATTCCTTCTAATAATTTTACTTCATCATCCTTAAAAGTACTAATACTTCTCCTACCTCTAATACCCTGCTATTCATTAGACTCCTTGCAAAATAATAGTAGACTCTTCAGCTACTCCTTAATTTTCTGTTTCCTTCCACGAACCCATGGTTCATCATTATATCCCTACATGATATTTTTATTCCATCTTAGTCACCTCACGTGGTAGTTACAGTTTAAACCTAACTTTCATACTTTCGCTTGCAACTCGTATCAACCTCAACTTTCACTTCAATCAAATAATAATCAATAGTGAAGATCATCTGGTTTTATTATAGTGTAAAGTATAAGCAAGAAAGCAAGTACGCAATAACAAGTACATTGGTTTATATCTTTGACCGAAAGAATTTCTTTTCACTGGTTTCATTTCTCCAGTCTTTTCCCAGGAAACCTGAAACCCAGAGGGAAGGTGCTTATCCTTTTCTAGACCTAATTTTCGGATTCTCTTTCGTCAGGAGAAGTCAAGAACCAATGAAGGGATATTCGATTCGAAAGCCTGTTGGACGGGATGTGGAATCAGGTCACGGCTATATTGCTCTTCCATTCTCTTACGGTTTTCTAAATCGCAGCCGCTTTTTATGATTTTAATTTCAGATTTTTTTCCCTTGAGTAACAAGACATATTATTTCATCAATTTTCAATTAATAGTATTTCTAATTAATCAGGATATCATAATAATCTATTGAGCATATTTTCTTAAGATCCTTATTTTGGATATAAAAGATAAGTCGAGTAGAAATTAATTATAGTGGAAATAGAGTCTAGAGAAAAGGCAATGTCATGATTCATTTTCCATCTATTTATTCTTGGTTTCTAGATAATTGAATGTCAGGTAAAACATATCACAAATTATCAACAATGTTATGAACTCTTATTATTTATAATTCGTAATTGTTCTAGCAACATATACGCGATATTCAAGATAATGCAAAATATTTCATCTTTAATTTGTTGGATAACATGATCATGTGTTCCTGAGATTGATTATGATATGGACCATTAATGACCTATATTGGATCGTAAAATATATCACCAAAAATATTGCAAAGGGTAAAAAGTAAAACATTCAGCAAGGAAATATTTTAGTATTTTTTTCTATTACAAAATTTAGGATCTGATTGATAAAGATAGTTAAGCCTAGGGAGCCCTTTGGATAAATAATAGAAGGTTTTCTAATGCAAAATGAAATATTATTCTTTATATTGTCAAGTGAAAAGTGTTATCACGGTGCTCGTTGAATTCTTGCATTGAGCTGTGTTCAGCTTATATTCTCCTTTCTGAAAGCTTTGAAAATATTAGTTAATCATATGTAGATACTAAAGTGAAAAGTAAAAGTACACCATCACTGATTGGCCCTTGTGTGATTTTTTTAGTGGAGATGAAAAAAAAAGTGGATAAGATGTAGCTGTTACTTTTACAACGAGAAGTGTGTTTATAGAGGCAAATATCAGTGATGAAGACGTAACAAATTTGTATTGGATATGTCAACTCTGCGTAGACAAAGCCATTATGGCTAAGACAACCATATTGGAAATGGAGGAGGAATTAAATATTAAAGACCCTTATATAAACGGACAAGCTGAGAGAATATCTGAATTGGAATTCCGAATTACAGAATTCAATTAGGACACAGCAAAATCCATCTAGACAAATGATATCACTGAAAAAAATGATGACGTATCGATGAATATGGAATCAAATAAGTTAACACTAATGGACCTAAGACAAGAAAAAATGACATATGCTGACAAAGCTAAGCGGGAAAAAAATATACCAGTACTTAAATCGACTAACGTAGCAACTAAAATCCCTGATAGAAAAAATTAGGTCGAACCTGCACTTAAAGACATTCCAATTCTTAATATAAGGTGAGCTTCATATGGAAATTTTTATGTAAATTTTGCAGACAAAAACCTCAGAGAAGAACAGCAAACAAGATTCAAATCTGGGTTGCCGACACTGAGACAAGGAAAATCTTGAAAACTAAAACCTAGAATAATGCTATGCGATGTTTAAAATGAGGAAGATGACGTAGTAAATGCTTTCATGAAAGAAAAAAAAAAAGAAAAAATATCGTTGCCTGGACCATATCCAAAACATAAAAGAGAAGATAAGTCTGGTATCCAAGGGATGTCGTGGCTTGTTACCAGCGTCCTTTTCTGATGAATATCAGATTAGGGTTCGAGTACTGCTTAAACTCGTTATTTCCTTTGGTCACTGAACCTCATTATCCTTGTGAGCTAAATATGGGGGTTTTGGCGAACTTTATAGCTCTACCTGGCCCTCCTTGGTCTTAGCTTGGGTGGAGACTGGGCTTTGGCGCTGATCATATGAAATATGGTGATTCTCTATAGCATTTTCCTGCTTAGAAGGGCAATATAAATGTCCCTTGCTCTGCCATTCATGAGCAGGTTTAAACCTTTATGCCTTTAATAGTGTTACATGTAGGACTAGCCAGTACTTGTTAAAATATCATTGTGAAGTTTGGAAGGTTATTCATGATAATGGTGACGAAGTTATGTTGGGATGGGGAACTTTTAACTTACGTGATAGGTACCATGTGATTACTTGCTACCACGTACAGAGGTATGTATTTTCTGGAGAGAGAGAGAAAAAAAAAAGTTTGTCAGAAATGCTCAAAAAAAATATCCCCCAAGAAATGTAATTCGCAACAGGCTAAGTGTATAAACTGCAATAAGTTGAAAAAAAAACAAATGACCACACAGTAAATTCAAGGAATTGCAAAGCATATGATGTGGAATTGAAAAGTATAGCAGAAATACTGACCATGGATACTATGGATGACACAAACTGTGGTTATATAAATATTCAGTCTGCTGGTAATAAAATTATTCATGTTCGAGAATTGAGAAATGCGAAAGATTTGGACATTCTGGTATTATCTGAAACATGGTTAAATAACTTTGGCAAGGATAAGATCACTTAAATGACACCCACTCCCCTCACATGCTTTCTTTCATATTCCGAGGAAGGGCAGGTCTGGTGTAGGGTCAGGCTTTTTTTGATAAGGGTTAGTCAAATCTCAAGATGTTAAAAAACAACTAGTGCGACAAGGTTTGGATACATAGAAATAAATGTTATGACCCCCCCCCCCACAAGAAAAAAATGAATAAATATCCATTGTATCAGTATACAAACCTCAAAACACAAATAAAATAATGTTGATTGTGAACTACTGAGCATACGTTGGATCTAGTTTTAAGTGATGAAGTGAGTAGCATTGTATCCCATATAAATGTAAAAGAAAAGTCAACTATCTCTCCAGTGCAAAAAGTTATTACGGTTAGACTACCTCTACAGAAACTCGAGGAGGCGATGAAAATAAACTTCAGATATAGATCAAACTTTTCTCCTTATGTAATTATTGAGGAAGTTACAAATAAAACAAATGATGCAAACAGTATTCCCTGCGTTCATGATAACCAATATTTTTGGGGGGCTATGCGTGTTAACTGCCTTTTTAGTGTATATAATAAGGTGAGTAAAAGTGAAGATGATACAATGTGTCCGCTGATGGAAAAGACTTTAATTGTTGAAAACCGATCTTTGTTGTGACGGGGAGACTTGAAAGAGAAAAAAAATCAGTTTTAAAGAAAAATATTTCAAAAAGTTAAAAGAGGAAGGCACAGGATTTTAATACAAAACAGCAATATACCAATATGATTACCTACTAAAATGATAAAAAACAGTTGCTATAGGAGAAAGAACCGCGAAGCAGCAACATATATAAATAAGTTATATCGTTTCGTACATGGTATAATTAGAAATGTAAATGAAAAAGGCTACCAGAGTATTCTTAAAAATCATAAGAGAAAATATATCTAAGTAATTCACAAATATTGAACATTAATGCTACAACCAATACACAGATAAAAATAACGAGATTCAACAATATTTCATAACACGATGTCAACAAAATCATCAAGAAGGCAAAAAAAATAAACAGTGCAATCGATATAATGGCTATATCTGGAGAAAAAACTTTTCTATTTTAGCTAATATAATTACGAGAAAGGAAAATGCAAGCATTGATGAGTGTAAGTTTCCTAAATCTGAGAAAATGGCTATAGTCACACCTGTTCTGAAAACTGCTCTAGATTATCAGGAATTAAGCACTTCTAGGTCTATTTCAAATCTAATCTTTATTTCAAAACGGCTACAATGCATAATTCTTAACCAATTAATTGGTCACTTAGAAGAAAAATAAGCTTTGCCAGACAGCCAGTCTACTTACAGAAAATTATACTTTGCTCTGCTCAGACAGCAATCTCTTCTGTTGTAAATGATGTAATGGAAATGGTCGATGAAAACTAATGTGGTATTTCACTATTTCTTGATCTTAGTTATGCTTTTAATAGAGTTGTACACGAACTACTACTAAATTATCTACGGTGCATCGATATTGAAAAATAAAGCTTTGGAATATGTAAATGACTACTTAGTTGACATAAATTACCAAACGTAAATTAGAAACTTTTCTTCATCCTATGAGCCTTAAATAGAAGGGTACCTCAGGCGAGTGTACTGGGTTCAACCTTATTATATATCTCTACTTGTGTGTCTGTCGGAAACCCTTCAGAGACACGGAGTGAAGTTCAAACTATTTGTAGATAATACACAATTTTACTTTTACATAAATGATATAGACCACACCACCTAAACTCTAAACCGAATTCTTGCTAGTATTAAAGAATTGATGACAATCAAACAACTAAAATTGAATGAACATTTTACTGAAGTTATTGTGGTTAGAAAGAAAAAGAGCATAAGACACTTGGGTGATATTCAAATAAATATAAATAAAAACTCTTCCCCGATATCAAGTAAAGTACGTTATTCAGGAGTATCTCTTGACTGTGGGATGTCTTTCAAAGCCACAATAATGTAGTAGAACTGCTGGTTATCATCTTAGATACCTTGCTTTTATAAAGAAATACCTGGATTAGCATTCTATGAAGAAACTTGTGATAAACGGCCTCATTTTCAGGACTTACTACTATAACTCCATCTACTACAATTTACCAAGATGCAACTTGAGAAATTACTAAACTTAATTAACGGAGGAGCAAGATTGATAAAAGAGGTCCCACTCAGAGAAAGGATCACCCCTCTACTAATTGATTTACACTGGCTGCCTATTATAGTGAGATTTGAATTTGAAATATGTACAATAACCCATCAAGATATCAGAACCGGACGTCCAGAATATCTGAGAGAAATGTTATATATCGTGCATTCAACAGTTTGTGTTGATACGAGAATAGTTACGGATAGTTTCAAATTATTGGAACATAGATGTAATGTGTGCTGTTTGCTCTAAAACTTTTAAATGTGCTACCCAGAGACGATACAATAAGCTATCACTAGATATCCAAAAGACTGAGGATATTAAGACTTCCAAGAGGAATCTGAAGACTTTCTTGCTCTTTAAGTGCATCGATAGCGTGGATTTGACCAAAAAAAAAAAATAAAAAAAAAAATAAATGAACGAACAATTTGTGGTATAAAATGTTGAATGCTTTCGAATAACCATGATAGAATGAATGTGGAGGTACTCTAGTCTAGAGTATGGTTCCACTGCTGTATGGGGCCAGAAAAGCAGCCCTTAAAGTAATGTAAATATATCATATACGGTGATTAGATATGCTATTTTAATTGATAACTTAATGAAGAGTGGAGGGTGGATTGATCTACTTTTACTGAATTTTTCTTATCTCTATATCAATATGATTATTATTTTCAAAGTTAAGATCCTACTTTTTTTTGGTATTATTTGCTTTAAAATTCATTACACATGAATGGTTAGCGCAAAAGAAAATGGTTAGTCTAACTTGATTACACTGAAGAAGCACCGATAATGTCTTGAGGAGATATACGGTTTTATGGTGAAAATTATTCCTAGCGTTATTGATAGATTGATGTATAATTCAATGATCACCATTCTCTGCAAAAGAAATGTTGTGTTGGCCTGTCGGTTCTTGGGAGCTAGAGAGGGGATGGGTGGCCTATAGGTCTATCTGCTGAGTCCTCAACAGCCATTGCTCGGTCCTCCTTGGTCCTAGTTTGGGTGCAGAGGGGTCTTGGGTACTGATCATATGCATATATGTTCAGTTTCTAGGGCATTATCCTGCTTGGGAGAGCAATGTCATTTCACTTGCCTCTGCCACTCCCAAGTGGCCTTTAAACCTTTAAATATCTATCAAAGTCAAGTTAGTTTATTCGACCATAGTCAACATCTCGTATATTTTAGCATTAAACTATAATCACAACTATTTTTTATGTATCCATGTAAGAAAAAAATACCTAAAAAGTGAAAGATTATACCATGACCATTATTATCCTTTCGTCATAACAGAATCACACAATAATACACTTAATTTACGTTGCTGGGGACACCCATAGAAACTCCTTATAATAAATTACAATTAATAAATGATAAAAACATAAATGATAAACAAAAGAAAAAGCTCAATTATAAAAAGTAACAATGTTTTGTCTCATTATATTTTTGCCTCGGTTATACTTTGCAATCAATGTACTCCCAAACGTGATGTTCTATTTTCCTCGAAAAATTCTTCAGATTTATCGTTTTCTATATATTCAATAAAGAAAACAAAAAGTTGAACGAATACGATTAGGTACTTATGAAAGTAGGAATTCAGGGATAATTATGTTATTGTTGTATAACATAATAGTGGTTTTTTTTTTTTCGGGGGGGGGGGGGGGGTTGGTGATGGGATTCAGGCTTTTGACATTAACTTCCACACGGAATTTATGGTCACAATCCCTCTAATAGTATCCGTGAGCTTCACCTTTAACCTCGACCTTCCATCTTATTGCATAATATTTTATCCCTGCAAGTTTCATTACTCTAAGATTAAAACTATGGCCAAGAAGTTGTTCACAAACAAACACACAAACATAAACAGCGCATAAAACAGAACCTCCTTTCAACTTCATTGGCCAAAGTAATAAAGAAGCATGCTCACTCTCTCTTCTTTATAGGGAGTGTTCAGAGTAACCGGCAGTGGACTCTAATCAAATTAAACGGCAAAAGCCTTTGAATATAACATACACTATTTTTTAAAAATTTTTTAAAGGTAGTATGGGTTATTTTATTATTATTATTATTATTATTATTATTATTATTATTATTATTATTATTATTATTATTATTATTATTAGGCCAATGGCAGCATTAGTTACCTATATAACTGTAACAGCTTTCAAACTGAAAACCCTCAACCAAAATTAAAATGACGTTCAATATACAATTGTAGTTAGCACCTTTATTAGATTTTTGGGTTCCATAAGAATACCTGCATTATTTGCTGACTAAAGTTAGTCACTTGAAGAGCGCTTTTCAGTTCACTTCGCTCGCAGGATCATCACAACTTAGTATTTAAAGTTTCATCCAACTGGTTTTATATCTCTATTGGTTATAGATGGATGTTTCCTCTCATTTCTCAAAGGCTCTTATGGAAAGGCCTTTAAGGACTGGCATAAAGCGATTATTTCTGATTCATGTTCCGCTATCAGCAATAGTTCTCGTTTCATAACAAAGGATTTTACGCTCGTGTGAGCTTTATCGCAAAGCGTAGGAATGTATTGTACATTGCATCATTATTTCTTGATAGAAAACCATGAAGCAAGAAATGTATCTGGCAATTTCATGAAAATTGGACGCATCCCTGCATGGACTCAGTATTAAACTAATTTGAATATCATGACCAATAAACATTTCAAATTGTTGTTGATTTTATGGATGGCATAGCTTTTGTTTTATACAATTAAAAGACAAATTTAGTATGATATCACCACACTTTTCAAAATATCAAGTCAACATATTGAAGATAAAAATATTATGCGTGAAATAAGTATCCGAGACCAAAAATATCTTAAAACGGATTTCAAATCAGCTATAGTAATAATAGTTAGACAAACTCAAATTATTAACTCAAGCATATGAAATTCTCTATACATTCGTTTCTTCATGAGAAAATGAGCTAAGTATATGTCGCCACTTAATAAGGTAAAATTGTCAAAGTTTTTTAATTCTTGGTATTTAATTTGAAAGTATGTATTTTTTTTTCCAAATAAATCAACTACCTTAGGTATATTAATGTTTCATAGATTAACTGGCATAATTGATCAATAAATAAAAGGATTCAAATTATTCAAGGGAATCAAGATACTTCATGTGTTACTGCATACAATATTTATAAAGAAACTTTGCGACTTCAAAGCCAGAAGTAATAGATAATATAATATATCAGAATATATATATATTCCTCTAACTAAGTTATTCTTACTTTCCCAGAAATAGCAGCCATGTACGATAAATTAAGTCACTAAAATTAGCCCCCCCCCTCCCCCCCAAAAAAAAAAAAAACAAAAAAAAAAAAAAAAAAAACATATTGGATGCTCAGTACCTAGAAGTACTGGAGAATGATATGAAAATATTGACTTTTATTATTATTATTATTATTATTATTATTATTATTATTATTATTATTATTATTATTATTATTATTATTATTATTATTATTATTATTATTATTATTATTATTATTATTATTATTTTTACTATTATTTACTATAGCTAACCAGGCTACGAATCAAGTTAAAAAAGCATGAGGCTACCAGCCACAAGGCTTCGACAAGGAAAGTATCCCAGTGAAAAAAGGAAATAGGGAAATAGTTAAACTATACATGATATGTAACGAATGAAAGATATAAAAATTGCAAGATCAGAAACAGAGTTGTAATAGATATGTTATATATACTATGAAGTACAAGCTATATCAATCTGTTCTACGAAAAAGCATTTGTGACAATCATGAACTTCTGAAGTTCCACAGATTCTACAGACAGCCAGAACAAGACAAGTTTTCTGTAATCTGGTCAGAGTTAGAATAAAACTTCTAGAAGTCTGTCTAGTATTAGGTCTATTGTTATTATGATTTACTGCATGCTTATTACAATGTACAGGATGGTACACTGTCGGAAGATCTGAATGATGAGGATGATGCGATTTATAAAAATAAATCATATGAACATGCACAAAGAGTTTACTGATCGATGATACCAAAAATACTATAATACCAATCAGCAGTATAAGACTAGGAAGGAGAATAGTATTAGAACCAAGGTATAATGAAAGATTCAAAACATATCCTTATGACAAATTTATTTGCGAATGTCTCAAGACTTTCTCAATAAGACTCAATTTTTTTTTTTTTCATAATTGAAGTGGAAATATATATTACTATTTCCTCAACAGTAAATTTGGAATCCAGAATCACACCTAAAATTTTAAAAGAGTTGTACATAGCAAAAGAGATATTGTCATTGCAAAGATTGGGATTTTGAGTGACCACTGACCTTAACTTTCCTTTAATAATATTTTGAGATTTTCTATGGTTTAGCTTCGTTTCATACACAATTTTGGATAGATCTCTATTGTTCAGTGGACACTTTCCTCTTGGTAAGGATAGAAGAGACTATTTAGCTACAGTAAGCAGCTCTTAGAAGGACACTCCAAAATCAAACCATTATTCTCTAGTCTTGGATTAGAGTTCTCTTGCTTAAGGGTACACTCGGGCACACTATTCTATCGCATTCCTCTTCCTATCATTTTCTTAAACTTTGTATAGTTTATATAGAGAACATTTATTTCAATGTTGTTACTCCTCTTAGAATATTTTAATTTCTTTTACTTATTTGGCTATTTTCCCTTTTGGATCCCCAGTCAAGGTAAAATTCCCACTAACATAACAAAATATATAATATTCCAGAAATATAATTCATGGTGAGACCTATTTATAGAATAACTCTTCCAATCGCGTAGTAAAACACATCTTATGCTTTTTGTATTATATCACTACTATATATTTTTTAGCTATATAACTTTTACAATATATTATTGAGTCATCCGTTTCAATTCAACACTACTAATCACTCTTTGTAAGCGCTCTTTCAAATCTAGCATTTTGCTTCTCTAGCTACAGCTAATGACTGGCTAAAAATAAAAAGGACAGCAATAATAATAATAATAATAATAATAATTATAATAATAATAATAATAATAATAATAATAATAATAATAATAATAATAATAATAATAATAATAATAATAGTTGACACCTATTGATGTTTGAAGAAGAGACATATTCAAAACAATTATTCTTTTGAATATATTACTGGCAAAAAAAAGTAAAAAATATTAAATAATAATTATTTTCCTTTAGAAGTCACATGGTTCATTATTGAAGCGAATATACGGTATGAACTGCAATACGGGCTTACTAAAATAGTACTCGCTCTACATGTTTCATTGCTTTCAAGAAACGCAATGTAATTCAAGTTTAAACATCGATATGATTTGCACCCTATAATGTAGGACTTACTAAGACTAAGTGGGCCCTGCTATAAAGTGGCATAAAGGTTCCCTGTACATGTTGTTACACGAAAAGGTACTTACAAACCGCTATCATTTTAAAAAAAATCGGATAGTTATAGTAAGTCATAAAATTCTATTTTATGGCTTACAGACTGAAGTAAGATCAGATAACAACGGAATAAAATGGATTTTATTTTTGCATTCATTACATATTCTCAGCGACATAAATTCGACACTGACCTATGTTAAACTGACTTGAAGAGGGATATTTATAAAGTAGCCTAATCAGGTAAAAACATTTAGGAAATGTGGATAACTTTGGATAATTGTACTACGAACAATATTATGTGAAATTGATGGTGAATGGCAAAGTGGCAACATCTCTTGCGTCACTGGTGACAGTGAATTCCCTTGGAAAAAAAAAGAAAAAAAAATCCTCGATAATAAAAAGATATTCCTAAATTGGACTGATTTGTTTACCAGTCGAAGATATTATTTTATCTCTTAACAACTTTCTGACACTGGCCAACCACCCATGTTTATTATAAGATCTAGAAACTGGACTTCGCCTTGAAATAATTACCATATTACTAAATTAATTTTGACGTGCTTCAAGTAATTTTCTGAAGTTCCCATACGTTAATATAGTAAAGCCTATTATAATCATATCCTCGAAATGAATTAACACAAGGCTCCTAACCAAACCTATAAATACACTCATCATTACTATCGAGAAATGAGCTGATACGTTCTTATACTGAAGGGCAAAGTACTATTGGCTTACAATTTGTCTCCTGCCACAAAATCTGTTTTTTCGCAACTTTCCTGCCAATGCTAATCCGATGGGACCCTAATCTAAATCAAGTGTTAGGAAAAAGAGTTATTGGAAAATTTGCACAAGATTTCCTGTGTTTGGCAATAAAAATGAATCCTTCCTAAGTCCGTTTCAGAATACGGCAACTAATATAAGTTCTTAAAGGGCCTTCTTTCTTTTTCCAGCTACTATTGGAGATCCTCAGGGAGATTTTAATATATAAATTCTTTCTTGATCCTGTATATCAATTAATTGTTGAATAACCTCTGCTACAAGATAAGGGTGAGTTCTTGAGGAACAGTGATCTTCAGTATCAAATTGAGAAGACATTGAATCACAGTAGCAAGGAGGTACGTCGGACAATAAAAAAAGGGAAAAATCTTGATACCATTCGAGAAGATGCGATATATAGAATGATATATTTAGTTGCAAGTTCTAATGATAGTTTTTTTTTTTTTATTAAATAACACTTAAATGAGGTAATATTCTGCATGGTACAATCGGAACTTTATAAATAATACGTTTATTTGTACCTAAAAAGAAAACACTTTATTCAATGGTGAAATTTTGAAGTGATCCTTTGACATTTTTTTTTACTAACAGTAGTTACTGGTATAGACTATATATATTTATATATATATATATATATATATATATATATATATATATATATATATATATATATATATACATATATACAGTATATACATATATATATATATATATATATATATATATATATATATATATATATATATATATATATATATATATATATATATATATATATATATTTTTTTTTTTTTCAAATCACCTAGAGGTGTAACATGGTTGATGCAATTTTCTATCTCAGTAATATATGTAATTTAAGTATTTCGGCACTACTCAGTTTATTTGTGCATATATTTCCTGGTTAATTTTTCACTTACTACTGTGCGTTATAACATTAATCTCAAATCTAAAAAAAGTCATCCATACCATGGATAGTTTTGTGAAAGGCCGACAAAAGGTTGTGACTCGAAGGTAGGTTCAAAGCAACTGAGTAATTCATTATAGAACACTCTCCTCTATATACAAAACCTTAAGGCAACAGGAAATTTCTTGTTTGTAAAACAGACAATGTTACAGAGGAAAAACACAGAAATGTTTATTCTAGTTCTTTTTAGTGCGAGGGAAGAGCAAAGATACAAGCATAATATATACAAAATGAATTATGTACGATCGTGTGACACACGGTTGGTACATGGCTCCCCCCTTAAAAATGACATACTGTACATGTTAAATAGGGCGCCCTGATCTAGAGAGGCGAACTGTAGGTGGGTCATCTGGCAGAAGATAAGCAGGTTTTAGACAATCAATGGAAACCCAGTCTTCTTTGCCACGAATGTTTAGTAGGAATGCTTTCGGACTGCGTCGGATCACAAGGAAAGGGCCCGTGTAAGGGGGCGTTAGCGGTGGCTTGCTAGTGTCGTTGCGCAGGAAGACGTGCGTTGCAGAGTGCAAGTCTGTTGGTATGTGATGCTTCGCCGGGGGCTTGTAAGTCTGGCGGCATGGAGTGAATTTTCCCATGACGTGACGTATGCGCTGGAGATCGTCGGAGGAGGTTGTAGAAGGAAAAAATTCGGCAGGGACGACCAACGGGTCGCCATTTCAGCTGCCGAGACGTCGAGGGCGTCTTTAGGAGTGGTCCTTAGTCCCAGGAGGACCCAGGAAAGCTTATTAAACCAGTTGCAATCCTTGCAGCGGGACATCAAAGCTGCTTTGAGGGTGCGGTGAAAACGTTCAACCATTCAATTGGCAGCGGAGATGTAGGCCGCTGTTTGATGCAGGGTGATGCCCAGGAGATTCGCTAATGATGTCCACAATTGAGAGGTGAAGGTGGTTCCCCTGTCAGAAGTGATATGCTCAGGGATACCAAATCGTACAATGCATCCAGAGAGTAAGGTAGATGTACATGCGATAGACGTTGCAGTTTCCATGGGAATGGCTTCACGCCAACGAATGCTGCGGTCGATGATGGTAAACAGGTAACGATGTCCTTGTGATATGTATAGGGGGCCTACAACGTCGACGTGAATGTGTGCGAAATGACGCTGAGGTTGAGGAAAGTTGCCGACTCCTGAATCCGTGTGTCGATGTACTTTGGAAGTTTGGCAAGAAGTACAGGTGGGGACCTTATCCTTAGCATCCTTAGAAATGCCGTGCCAAAAAAACTTCGCCTTCAGCAGCTGTGCAGTAGAATGGCCCGAGGGATGTGAAAGGCCATGAATGAAATCAAACACCTGCCGGCGCATGGGAGCAGGACTCCTAGGTCACCGTCTATCTGTACTGACGTCACAGAGGAGGGTGGTGTTGGAGTCTTCGAGGGGGAAATCTTCCCAACGGAGGGACGTGCAGGATGTCCTACATGCTTGATACTCTGGATACTGTCGTTGGGCTTCAGCCAGGGCGTTGTAATCCAATACCAGTTAAACGGCAGCCAACGTGTTTTTTGACAGGGCATCGGCAACGGGATTCATTTTCCCAGGGACGTATTGAAGGGTGCAATTATATTCAGCCACAGCAGAGATATCGGCGTTGCCGGACGGACCAGGCATCAGACTGTCAAGTAAAGGCGTGCACTAGAGGCATGTGGTCTGTGCGAATGACGAAGGGCGTACCTTCTAAGAAATGGCGAAAGTGACGGACAGCCAAGTGCACCGCCAGCAATTCTCAATCGAAGGTAGAATAACCCGATTCGGCCTTGGACAGTTTTCTGCTGAAGAAGGCCAAAGGGCGGGGTGAGCCATTGACCACCTGCTCGAGTACTGCACCAATAGCGACGTCGCTGGCATCGGTGGAGAGAAGGAGAGGGGCATGTGGGATAGGAAAAGTGAGAGCAGCAGCAGTTGATAGGGCCTTCTATGCATTGCAGAAGGCTGTTTCTTGAAGGGGACCCCACTTCAGGTCCTTTGGCTTGCCCTTGAGGGAGGCGTAGAGGGGAGCAAGAGTGGTGGCAATGGCTAGCAGAAAACGGTGATAATAGTTGATCATTCCCAAGAATTCCTGCAGAGCTTTGATGGTCGAGGGCGCGGGGAAGTTCCGAATGGCTGCTACCTTCTCAGGGAGGGGATGGACTCCTTCAGGAGTGATGCGGTGCCCTAAGAACGACACTTCGTTGGCACCAAAGGTACACTTGTCGTACCGGACTACAAGGCCATTTTGTTGCAGGCGGTCGAGCACGATGCGCAGGTGACTGAGGTGTTCATCTTTTTAGGAGGAGAACACAAGTATGTCGTCCACATAACATACATAGAAAGGGAGGTCCCCTAATATGCCATCCATGAGATGTTGAAACTGTGGCCCCAGCATTACGAAGGCCAAAACAGGAGTAATTGAAGGTGTATGTACCAAACGGAGTGGTGATGGCGGTCTTGGGGATGTCTTCTGGGTTCATAGGCACCTGATATTACCCCTTCAGGAGGTCGAGCGTAGAGAAAACCATCGCTTTGTGCAGGTAGGAAGTCACGTCGGCAATGTTTGGGAGGGGGTAGTGATCCGGTTGTGTTTGCATGTTCAGGCGCCTGTAATCCCCGCACGGACGGAGGGAGCAATCTTTTTTCAGAACGATGTGTAAGGGTGATGACCATGGGCTGGAGGCCTTTTGGCAAGGGCCCATTTCCTGCATTTCGGCGAACGTCTGTTTGGCGGCTGCCAATCGCTCCCGTGCCAGACATCTGAATTTTGCGAAGACGGGGGGTCCCGTCGTCTTGAAATGGTGATAAATACCGTGCTTGGCAGGAACCGTGGGCATTTGGCAAAGTTCTGGATGGAAAACTTCCGGTTAAAAAGTGAGGAGGTGGGCGTAGGCATCCGTGGGTGCGCTGATGTGGAAAGCGAGGTTAGAGGGCGTGTTGAAGAGGTGTCGACAAGTACCAGTCTGCGTTGACCAATCGTTTGTGGGCGACATCGACCAGAAGGTGGAAATGGGAGAGGAAATCCGCACCGAGGATTGGCAATGTGTCGTCAGCAACGAGAAACTTCCAATTGAATTTACCGTTTCCGAACAATAATGTGAGGTTCTCGTAACCGTAGGTGGGTATCGCAGATCCGTTGGCAGCTACCAAGCGGACGTCGGCAGATGTAAACATACTACATCGTGTGTTGAAGAGTTGCCTTGGCAAAAAAAAACGACAAGCACCCGTGTCTACCAAAAATCGCACGCCCGTTCCTGCATCATGTAAAAAGAAAAAGATTAGAAACACGGGAGGCCACCGCCACGAGCGATGGCCTATTTACACGTTTTTTGGCCACTGACAATCCTCGGCACATTTCTTCGCAGTTGCCCCGAATCTGAAGTGGTAGTAGCAAAACTGCGGCGGATGGAAGGTAGTAAGTGGCTGTAGAAGTCGTTTGTTGGGGCGCGAGCGATTGGTGTGCGGTGGGTGGCTTTGTCGCCGCTTCAGCACGTCACAGGGTAGGCGTGTATGTCCTACGGCATTCATGACAGCTTTGGTTAACATTGAATAGGTATCCTCTTCATCAAGGGTGGAGGCGTTGATGGAGGTCTTTGAGTGGCTGTCCATAAGGGCGTCGGCTTTGGTCATCAAGTCCTTTATGGGTAAACTATCGACATCGGGTATGGCAGCGCGTATAGGTCCGGGTAAACGGTGTATCCTAAGGGCTTGAAGTAGGTTCACCTCACGAGGAGAGCCGTCTGCGACAGGTTGAAGGCGAGCGATACTGGTTATTTCCCTGAAGGCGAGCGAAGCCCTTTGGTCCCCCAACGGTTGTTGCGAGAGCTGAAAAAGCTTTGCTATACGGGCAGATGGGGACGGCGATTACTGCTGCAAAAGGTATGTTTTGAGGGCGTCGTACGCTATTGGGGTGTCTCCTTGTTCACAAAGCCAGTCTGATATTTCCGGGAAGGTGTCCTCGGGTATCGCCGCGAAAACATAATCTTCTTTGATGGTTGAGCGAGTCACGCCCTTGATGCGAAAGTGGACTTCTGCGCGCTGAAACTAAGCTAACGCCTTTCCGCCGGCGAACGATGAAAGTTTCAATGGGGGAGCTGCAGCGCCAACTTCCGTAGAGTCCGCCATAGTACCAACGATGGAGGGGCGAGGACGGTGGGGGTGGAAGGCGGTGGGAGCGAGTCGACTTCCTGGGTCACCAATGTGACGGGCCGAGAGAAAGTTGTGACTCAAATGCAGGTTCAAAGCAACTAAGTAATTTATTATAGAACACTCTCCTTTATATACAAAACCTCAAGGCAACAGGAAATCTCTTGTTCGAAAAACAGACAATGTTACAGAGGAAAATGCAGACATGTTTATTCTGGTTCTTTTTAGTGCGCGGGAAGAGCGAAGATACAAGCATAATATATACAAAATGAATTATGTACGATCGTGTAACACATGGTTGGAACAGTTTTAACACTAGAAATACCTAATTTTAGCATGACATAGAAATCTAAAAAGATATGCCCATTAGGTAACTCAAAAGGTTGACTGCAAAAAGTGGTTTATCGTCAACAAGTCAATATATGATGACACCAGGTGATATAATACGTGGAATCATCATATTTTTATAACAAACTAATGATTTAGCAGCCCCATATAAATGAGTATGGAATAGATATAACCTCATATCGTGTTGTTAATGATGGGCGAACTGATGGAATACCTCTTTGCTTTTACTCATTTGATCGTGGTGTTCCATGATGCTCCGGTGGTAGGTGTGTCTGAGGATATGTCAATGATTGCTAACTGGACTTTAGGTAAGGAGAGAGTCCATGTCTCCTTTTTTCTTCTCTTAAGTAATTACTTGATGCTCCCGCATTGGGGTGGTGTGTCGGGCCAAGAGTAAGTTGTGACTCAAAAGGCAAGATGAAAGCAACTGAGTAATTTCATTACAGAACATCGAGTTTATATCCACACCAAGTCCCAGCACGAATGTCCCACCATAAAACAGGCTATTTCTTGTCCAACTGGCAACCGGTTCTGTTAAAAGTTAATAATGTGAAAAGTAGACAGATTGATACAAGATACTGTCAGTGCAAGGAGAGAGCGAGGATACAAGGGATAATATTTAAAAAAAGAAAAGAGAAATGTCGTTATTATGTACGATTGTGTGACACAAGGATGGTATATGGGTCTCCCCCTAAAAATGACATTCTGTACATGTTAAATAGGGTGCCCTGATCTAGAGAGATGAAATATAGGCAGGTCATATGGCAGGAGATATGCATGTTTTAGACGGTCAATGGAGACCCAGTCTTCTTTACCATGAAAGTCTAGTAGGAATGCTTTCGGATTGCGTCAGATCATAAGGAAAGGGCCCGTGTATGGGGGCATTAGCAGTGGCTTGCTAGTGTCGTTGTGTAGGAAGACACACATATACATACATATACATACACATTTATGTATATATACATTTATATACATACAACATTAATATCATAAACATATAATCATGTATATATCAATACTTATATCTAGAATAACACTATATAGTGCCAATGTACTTATACATACTATATAAAATAATTGTACCCTTTAATAAATGGTAGCTTAGGTCTAAATATTAATTTCACAGCGACGTTAATTATTCAAAATACATTACATTCTACATTAAGTGGATAATGGTTTTTTATATAGCTTACAAATCTCTTTACATATAAAGGCGTCGAGTTTATACATTCCATGACCAATATTCAAGTTGTTTTCAAAGGTTTCTTTTATGAAATTGGACTCTATGATGTTTCTTTCCACTAAGTTATTTGAATAAACCAATTTCTTTGCACCTGACCAATCAATAGTGTGATTTTTATCTCTAACGTGAGCAAAAAGTGCATTATTATCTTGAGCATATCTGACACTTTTCTTATGTTGTTCAATTCTCTTTTCTAAGGCTTTACCAGTTTGAACAATATAGTATTTTTCACAATCATTGCATGGAATACGATATACACATCCCTTGGTAATGTCAGGAGAATTTTTTATTAAGGCTGTTTTTATTGTATTTGTACTCTTAAATGCTACATTTACATTGAAATTTTTCAACAGTTGGGGAATTTCTTTAAAAGAATTACAATAAGGTAGTACAGGTAAATTTTGTGTGTTGTAGTTTTTTCTGTTATCATTACCGAAAAAAGTCTTTTCTGCTGTTCTTAGGGCATCATCTAACACAATTTCAGGATACTTTAGTTTTTTACCTATTGCTCTAATCTCATTTATTTCATCATCAATATATTCAGGGCTGCAGACTCCAAATGCTCTTAAAAACATAGAAGTAGATACAGATTTCTTAACTTTTTTGCCTTGGTTTGAGTAGTAATGGACATATGCCGAGATATTCGTTGGCTTTCTGTATACACTAAACAACTTTAGTCTATTGTTACTTCTATGTATGCGACAGTCCAAAAAAGGTAGGGTACAATTATTCTCCAGCTCCTTAGTGAAATTTATTGATTGGGCCAAACTATTCAATCTAAGAAAAAAGTTATCTGAATTTTCATTTCCTGGCTACACACATATTATGTCGTCAATATATCGGAACCATTTTACATTATTAGGTATGATGTTATTCAAGATTCTGCTTTCAAAAAATTCCATATATAGATTACTCAATACTGGGGATAAAGAGTTTCCCATAGCCATACCAAATGTTTGTGCATAAAATCTCCCATTGAATTCAAATTTGCAATCTTTTATACATAGTTTAATTAATTCTATTAAAGTGTGTTTGGAGAATGGTAGATTCAATCGTCTATTATCTAAGGTTTCAGATAAAAATCCCAACATGTCATCAATAGGTACTTTAGTGAATAGTGAGACTACATCAAAACTGACAAGCCTTCAGGTACTGTTAATCTGTACTTCATTCAGTTTGTTAATCAAGTCTACATTATTTTTTATATTTGAATATGAAATGGTGCCAACCAAAGGATTGAGGATATTCACAAGGTACGTTAATCCAGAATGTGTGGTTAATCTTTCAAATAAAATTTTTTCCTAATTTAATTTTCTCAAATCGTCTTGATTCTTATTGAGTAATGAAGTGTTATATTTGTAATGTAAATTTTTATTTAAATTTAATATTATATACATACATATATATATATATATATATATATATATATATATATATATATATATATATATATAT
>NC_090730.1:53920893-53925893 GCF_036898095.1 Palaemon carinicauda
TCAGCATGGCAGAACGTCCAGTTAGTTTACTGAAAAAGAGAAGTCAGAGGAAATCTCTGCAGAGTGTGCCAAAAGGACTTACATTTTACATTTTTCTGAACAGAAAACTGACAAAATTGTTCGAAAACTGATTGATATGAGCTTTGAAAAGATCAAGGAATCAGTGCAGCTCCGCAAAGCTAGTGCTGATGCTAATGTGAGGATGGATGAAATCTATGAAGAAATTCCAGAGACGCCGAATGCAAATACCCATGGAATACACAGGAAGTGTTATCAAAAGTTTATAAATGTTGGTCATATTAAAAGTAGAAAACGACAACATCCAGTTGAAGATGACGAAGGGCCTTCAACTTCAAATCGAAAGCAAGTATCATCCTCATCAATTTTATTTCCTTCAGAGAGGTGTCAGAGAGTTTCAAACAAAGTGTGTTACAGAAACTGCAGCTGAGTCAATACTACAGGCTGCAAAGCATAAAAATTACTACACATTACTTGGAAAGATTGAAGGCTTTGACTTGCAAGCACGAGAGGCACATTATTATAATTCTTGTCGCAGATATTACACTCGTAAGCAGGAGTGAAATGTTAATGAAGAGCCGGATCAGAGTGCTGTTGAACATTTAGCTGCCCATAGTGAAGCATTCTCCTACATCTGTGATTATGTTGAAGAACATATAATCAAGGGGTGCAACGTAGAACGTGTGACAATGTTGAAAGAGAAATATTTGCTATATTTACAAGAACATCATCCATCAACTTACAATCCAAACTACAAAACCTATAAACTCAAGAATAAGTTAGTGAAACATTTTAGTCACAGGGTTAAATTCTGGGCACCTAAATACCGAAGTGAACTTATATATTCTGATCTCTTACCAGCTGGACAAGCAGTAGAGGCAGCATTTGAGATGGCCGCCTCTGAGGAAAGATTTCTCCAGGAAGCAGCTATGATGATCAGGCGACAACTGATAGATGCCAAAAGGAATGCAGCCGTACTGCCATGGCCACCTACAGCAGTGCAGTTGATGTCCATAGAGAACAAACCACCACCAATCCTGATTAACTTTTTGTCGCAGCTTCTATGTGGGAAACCATTTAAAGATATTTCGTCAAAGATGAAGAGAATGGTTGATTCATGTGCTCAAGATGTATGTTATGCTATGAGCCGAGGAGAATGGAAAATGCCTAAACATGTTCTTCTTGGAATAACTTTGAGACATATGACAGGAAGTGCTGAGCTTATTACACTGCTGAATCATTTCGGTCACTGTTAGTCATATTCCCAAGTGATGGAGCTAGAAACTGCCACATGTAACCAGATCAACACACAGGAATCCTTACTTCCCGCAGCCATATCATCCTGTATGAATAATGTAGTTCTCCACTTCAGCTGCGACTACTTCGACCTGTCTGAAGAAACACCATCAAGGGCTGGAACAACACATGTAGCACATAGTATTGTCATTCAGGAGACATCTAGTAGTGCAAGTTCTGACATGAACAGGGAGCAGCCACCTCAGCAGTCAGGGAAGAGTAATAAAGACAGGTCAATTCGCTATGAGGATAAAGAACTGCCACCTTGTTTCATGAGTAGGACTGAGCCTAATTTGAGAGTGGAACATGTATATGTGACAATACCAGTTTCATTTCATGAATCCAAGGAATCAGAATTTGCTTGGACTATTGCAAATCTAATGAACAAAGTGTTCCTGGTTGGGCTGGATGGTTGTCACTGACTGGAAAAGGTGATTATGTTGAAGCCTGTGCTCAGTCTACAGTTGATTACATGGTGCCAGTACATAGGGCAATTACTGATAATGCCACAGTTCAGCACATACTCCGACTATTACAGCAGACCACAAAGGATGTGCAGCAGGAGGTCACTATCGTAACTTTTGATCTAGCTGTAGTAATGAAAGCTTACTCATATCTGTGGCAAAACCCATGAGAATAGAGTGGTGTTCTTGTAAGGATTGGGGCATTTCATACAATCTGCTCATACCTTGGAGTCATCGGGAAGATGATGTCTGCCACAGGCTTTGAGGACATCATTATTGAGGCTGGTGTATGTGCAAGTGGATCGATTGATCAAATGCTGAGGGGCAAACATTACAACCGTGCAATGAGAGTTTACAAATTGATGTATATTTTGTGTATAAGGACGAATACACTCTCCTTACAAGTGAGGATGGATTGACTGTTCAGACCATGCAGGTGCCGGACCTATTTTCTTCACAGGAGGAAGCATATACTCGGATCATTCTGCATTGCATCCATGCTGCCAAATCATTTAGTGCAGAAAAGGTGATTGCAGTCTGTTCACCAGATACTGAATTCTTCCTATTGCTGTTAAAGTTTTCTCAAGATATTGACCCGTCTGTGTTATTTGATACTGGCGTTTCAAACAAGAGAAGACTAATTGATGTGAGAGCTGTTATTAGCAAACATGGTACAGATTAATGTAAACTCGTGTACTCTTTTCATACATTCACAGGATGCGATACAAGTGCCTTTGTTCGCCAAGGTAAACTTACACCAAAGAAGACACTTGATGCCCATCCTGAATACCATTCAACATTAATCTCTCTAGCAACCACTGCTGAACTTTCTGAAGATACATTCAGTGAACTTGAATATTTTGTCTGCTGTATGTATGGAAAGGCCAACTACAAAGACATAAACAAGCTGCTCTATGATATGTTTAGATAAAAATTCCAGCCCAAGAAAGGCCAAACTTTGTCCAGTTGTGATGGCATTGATCTCAGCTTGCTCCCACCATGCAGGTCATCACTGCATATGCATATCGTCAGATGCAACAACCAAGCATATGTTTGGAATAAGTCCAGTGTGCCATATCCAGATATACCAAGTCCAGTAGGCAAAGGCTAGAAACTTGATGACTCAGAACAGCTGCTGACTGACTGGTTCAAAGGTGATATACTGCCACAGGAACTCAATGATATCATGATAGACAGAGAAGCTGACAGCTATGACGATTTGGATACAGAAGATATTGATATTAACAACCTAGCCGACAACATTTATGATGAAGAATCATGAACGCAATGTGTAAATTGTCAAGATAGTTTTTTCTGTAGTTGTCTGTTGCCAGTGACAAAAATCGACAAACTAGGCCATCATTCTACACATATAATGATATTTATATGAACACAACTTCGCAAATTTCAAACATTGATGTAGACTTCCAAGCTCTTCACCATTTACTTGTTGGTATTAGTTGTCAGTTTAAGATATAAATGACATTTATTTTGGTTACATTTATCTTATTCTATTCTTTTTCAATGATTTTCTTGGTTCTCTCAGTGAATGACACCTGTCAGATATGAAAGTCAGACACACTGCAATAGGTAGTGTCCTACATTTATAGTTAAGGTCATATTTACTAAGTTTGTGCATGCATATTCATGATATAAGTATGTGGTGGCCACTCTACAGTGAATAATGTCCAAGCAGTATACTTTTCTTCAGAGCATCTCCTTCTTTAAATGTTAGTAAAATACTCTTTTTTATAATAAATCATAAAGATAAATTGTTTTGTTTCCATTTGGTACCAGAAAGTAGAGATGATAAGGAAGATGAGGGTAGAACAAAGTTCCGTTAATTGAAATTTGGACTATTTTTTAAGGAGTGGGGGATTGGTAACAGCAATTTAGATAATGGATTTCAGTAACAGATTAACTTGACATCATCAAGCTTAGTTGTATATGCTCCAAGCATTTGATTAGTACCAAAATAATTAAGTTATTAAGAAGCGTTCCCTACAAAGTAGGTATCAATAAAAATATGTGGCCATTATACAATCAATTGATTATTGTCACTTAATTCATATATTTTGGGAAATTAGAGAATGAAACTGATATGCAATATTCTAAATAAGATTATGTACAAAATCAAATACAGAAATGTAACCAAATGCCTCAACAATATCATCACTATCAGTTGCAACTTGTTACAGGTGCCCATTTTCGAACAAAAATTAATGGACATAATTATATACCATTGTGTAGCTCTGGGTCTTAGCATTATGTCGGTACCAAAAACGTTCACTTAGTTTGGATATTAAAGAAGTTAGAGCCAATAAAGCGACACAAAGTCAGTGTGGCTGAAAATGTGAAAATTTGGCGTGCGGTTTGTACAAAAAGTGATAATTTTGCCTTTTTGCCACATTTATGGGTTTGAAACACCCAATTATGCATAAAGGACACCTCAAAGAAGAGAACTGGGGGGGGGGGGGGCGGTCGTGAAAATTCCCTGGGGGGGGGGGGGGGTTCACTTTCTGGCCCAAGGACTAAATAGGTTGTTTTGTGATAATTGTATCACTAATATGACTAATTTTCATCATTCTCTTCAAAGTAAGCCAAATGAACACCTTTTTATCGAATGTTCTCTTCCTTGGAATCGTTAACCCAAGTGAAAATATTTTTTCTTGAATTAATTTCCGGTCGGTGTACTATTTTTACTTTTTTTCCGAGGTGAGAGACTATTACATATTTATTGTTTTGTAATTATATTTTTGACTAAACATAAGGAATATAAAAATATGAGGATTAAATAAAATATGGGCTGTTAAAATTAAAAGAGTGCTTATCACAACAAGGCAATTGTGAGTATTGTACAGAAATAAAATAATATATGGGAAGTGATTATTCTCAAACATTATTTTATTAATATGTGAATGTAAAAAAAATCATTTCAAAATTAAGGTTATGTCCGTTTAGCTGTTTCACATGGTGTGTGTATATATATATATATATATATATGTATATATATATATATATATATATGTATATATATATATATATATATATATGTATATATATATATATATATATATACATATATATATATATATATATATAAATATATATATGTATATATGTGTGTATATATATAAATATATATTTATATAAAAGTGAATATATATAATAATAAGATTAATAATAATAATAATAATAATAATAATAATAATAATAATAATA
>NC_090730.1:53935893-53948393 GCF_036898095.1 Palaemon carinicauda
TAATACAATATTCAAAACCACTAATATTGACAATAAATTTATATTACTCGTACCTGATAATAAAAAAGCCAATAATACATATATGGATCCATATATTTATATCATATATAGCCACAGAAGTGGAAAAACCAGTGCATTAATAGAGCTGGTCCTAAGCAAGATATATGTCGAGGTTTATGTCAAAAGGGGTATCTGGCAATAAAGCTTAACCCAATCAAACACGCAGATATAGAGCACGTTTCTATTCAGGTTCAAACGCAGCCCAAGTCAACAATGACCACCTCTGTACTGTTGTATAACAGGTTATCAGTGGAAATTGTGTAACTGTTGAGCAAAGGAGAGCAAACGGTGCTAGTGGATAGATGTATTAAAAGTAAATGGGATATCTAGAACTAGAAATATGGGAACCACGGCTATTGAGAAGAGATAATTTGTAAATAAGATGGAAAGGACGCAAGGAAATACACTTCGTGTAGAGGAGACAAAATGGAAGGGAAAAACGCAAGGAGTATAGGGGGTGTGGGGATACAATCTTATCTATCGTGGGTTTGATGACAAGAGGGATGGTATTGACATCATCATAAAAAAGAATACACTAAAGGCATATTACTCTATGAGCTCTATGTTGCAATTAAAAAAAAAATTAATACCTTCAGTGGGGACCAAACTTTGTTCATTTTGTTAGCCATATGTATCTACACCCAGAAACAGCATGTTGGACATTACGGGAGAGTAGCTTTGTGTATGTAGGGGACATAATATGAGATTGGCTAAAATGGCAGTAAAATGGAATCACATGTTTGAAGTTTGAGAGAATGGCAATTGGCAGTTCCTCACGCACTTGCATGACAGAAAGGCCAGGACCATATTCAGGGCCATTTGCTTAATCATCCAGTTGATGCTTAACTGCCCCTCTCCATCCAGGATCCATCCAGTACTATCTACAAGATATGCTTGCTGGAATTAGATCTTCACCATATGGTGGCCTGTCGTTTGCCCTCACACAGTGCATCTTCAGGCAATCGTTGCATGGAGGTAGTTGTGAGGAGTCAACATTGCCATTCTTTCTCCTGAATAATTGATATTGCATTTCACTGACCTTCAAAATGTCCATCTACGTCGTGCACGGACAAAAGGTAAAGATTTCCAGATTTGTCATCAGCTCGCCAGAAAGGGCTCAATACTCCTCAAGTTGTTTGTCTACTGACATAAGTCGATCATGCAATTTATATGAATGAAGAAGTTTGTCCTTCAAATCAAGTGAGTGGCATAAATGTTAGTAGAATGGATGGCCCTGTTTTCTCAGTGAATGACGAACAGAATTATGACATTGAATATAATGTACAAATCCTTCCTAGCGAGCTAAACTAACGCCCAGACTGGAGTAAAATCAAAGCCTTCTTGAGAATAGAAACAGTACAGTTCTCCAAAGAAACTCCAGCGGATAATAAGCGAAGAAGGTGTTTTATATGGTACAGATTGAAACGAAAGGAAATGATTTATCTTATATTTATGCAAGACTTGTTCATTTGAAAAGATGCAGTTCTCTCACATTCACCACACGTTTTAGGTCACACTGGAGTAGCAATTACCCAGCTAGAGAGACGCATACTAGTTATTTACAGTGACTTACCAATTATTGTAACATATTAGGCCATATAGAAAATGGTAAAGTTAAGGGGAAGACGTTTATATAGCTATTCCTATTAAATTCTGGCAAGTACTTTAACATTTTACAGTCTTCACTCAAAGTTAGTAACGTCAGCATGATGTTCAGCATCGAATGGAAATGTAACTCCAGTGCACGCAGCATAACTTGAGGTAAACGACCATTGTCCTGACAAACTATATTATGATTTCAAGTACAAAGAGAGCATACGGTGATACGAAGAAAACAAATTAATTTAACAGCTAATGCAAATTACCCTTTGGAAGTACTATTGGTAATGCCAAGTGTGTTGGTGTCTTTCTAATATTGGATCTGCAGGATATGGCTGACTCATGGCTATCCTACTTCTCGATTTATAAACTATGATTCCTTACTCTAATAATCTATACGTCTTTATTTGCAAGATAGAAGAAAAATATCGAAAATTTGGTTATAAGGTCAGTCGTGTTTCCACAAGATAAAAATAAAGATAGAACAGCATAGGATTATAGACATCGACAGCGTAAGAAAGGGTATAATTATATTTTTTAGCCAGCATTCTTGATGGATATTACTGTAAAGATCACATAATGTATATGTTTATGTGTTAAGCAGAGAGAGAGAGAGAGAGAGAGAGAGAGAGAGAGAGAGAGAGAGAGAGAGAGAGAGAGTGTGTTTACGTGGGTATTCGGTTGTAACGATAGAATTAACCTGCTTTCTCGAAAAGGAACAATAGATTTAAGGACTTTTCACTATGATTGGACAGAACTTATTGTCCACGATATTGCATAAGGGAGGAAGCTCATGGGGAACTGACAGTATTGACTACTGACTACCGTCACTTCCCTTTTTAATCAGACCTATTGTATGGTAGTGAATTTCTGGGACCTGCAGTTACAAGGAGAAAACCATGGATAATAAATAAAACTTGGGATACTATAATAAAGACAAAAAGAGAAATTCATTGTTGAAAGTATTCGAGGAAGTAATGAAAACTACAAGGTAGACCACGCCAAGTATTCAAAAAAAAAAAAAAAAAATGACTGGAGAGAAGATTTAGAGAGGAAAGCCCATGAGACTGACAAAGCTATGGTTTCCAGGAATGGCTATGGTCAAAAATATTGCGCTTAAAATTTTTTATAAAAATTCTACACGGGGAAAGAAGAAGCATACACCCGTCAAGAAAAAAAATGGACTTCTTATAACGTTTGTTGAAAGATTTTAGTGAGGTCAGGAGAGGACCTATGTGGGGGGGGGGGGGAATTAATCGATATATCTGAAGCTGAAGAATACCTTGATTTACTTATACATGAATTAAGTGTATTGGAAGTCAAAGTTATAGTTAAAAAATTAAAGAGATGGAATGTATCTGGATACGATAGAATAACTGCTGAGATGATATTGGGTGAAAATTGAGTCACTCCCAGAAAGCTTGCTAGATTATTTTATAAAATGTGACGTGAAGAACAAAACTTGATGAATGGGAGCTAGAAGTGTTGGCGATAATATCAATAAAAGGAAATCTGACTAATTGCAATAATTTCAGAGGCATCACAATGACGTTAGCTGTGATGATAATATATTGTATTTTAATTTTAAAGAGATTAGAGAAAATATATTAATAATAAGCTGGAAGATAAACAATCATAATTTCGTAAAGGTAGAAGTTGTACTGAACAGATTTTCATTTTAAGACATGTAGACATATGGTACAGCAATATGTAGAATAGAGAAATACACTTTTTGGTTGAATGTGTGGACTATGAAAAGGCCTTTTATTATGTGCACCGGCCAATATTGGGAAAAGTCCCACGTTATTATGGAGTTCCTGTCAAATATATAAATTTGATTAAGTCTTTCCTTGAGCTTAGCAAATGCAAAGTTAATAAGTTAATATCGGCGGAGTCCTATAAAATGAATTTCCTGTGAACAGTGGAGTATTCCAAGAGAATGTGTTGTCACCTTGGTTGTTTATCCTCCTCTTGGATTTTGCAATGCATAAAACAGTTCAGGATAATTGAGAGGAATTTGACTGGGTTGGTAACAGGGAATTAGCTTACTTAGAGTATGCTAATGTCACTGTCCTTATTAGTAGAATACCATTTCGTTTCCCCTTTATTGCTATAAGTAAGGATGATAACTTTGCTGTTCCTATTCCAGATTTAATCAGTATGAAGAAGGTTGCAACTCATATATGTATTAGATATGTCGTCATTCTAACTTATTTGGGAATGTCTGAGGCTCAAAACACGTGCGAGTTTAGTTAAAACTAAATCTTTAACAAGGGGATAATAGATAAATATCAAACGAGGATAAAATCTGCCGGTAATGAAATTCCTGCTAAAGATATGATGAATTTCGTACGGTTAATTGAAAAATACTTCAGACTATACGTATTCTCAAAATCTCAAGCAATGTGATTATTTTATGATGTTAAGTCAAAAAACAAAAAAAAAAAAAACAAAAAAAACAAAAAAAAAAATCCCTATAAATTTTATAATAGCTCCACATTTTACAAAGGTATGAACAGGGGTGAACGAAAATCTATTTCTTCTGTATTACACCTCAATCCCTCTCATTCAAAAGTTTATAGTCAGGACACTTTGACCATTCTTAAATTTATACGTAGATTTTCACTTTTATTATACTAAACTGAGATAGGGTTTTGTGTCTTCAGTGATATTGTTGATTGCTTTAAAATTGCTGATAAAAATTAAGAATCTTTTGTGCAAGAGCTATTGCTACCGTAAACCTCGGTAAGAGGGTGATGATCCAGAAATATAATTTGAACCAATAGAAAAATCAGCGGCGGGGGGACCTGTCATTAAAAATCTAAGCCAAAGAGAACCAGTCGAGTAGAATGATATGGCATATTGAGGAGTCTTTGACATAATGATGATGTAAAGTCATTATCTACAAACATTTTTATAATGCAATTTCATTTATCTGAGTTCGAATGTGGGATGTACCAGACGAACAATTAAGTGGATAACAATATCGCAGAGAGCACGTTGTGCTAGGTGGTTGATAGATGTTAACAGAGAGGCGAGATGAATGCTAGTGAGGTTTATTCAACAAGAAAATTAGTTTTTTTTTTATACAGACAGATTTCTAGTATCAGTGCGGATTAGAGAAAATGATAAAAAGGGTATAAAGTTAGAGTGAACATGCGTGTGTGAAACACATTTGGTAAAACGTAGTGTTTCCACGGGACAATTTTACTGCAAAATGTTATATTAGGTTTTGAAGGAAGTGAATTATATATATTTTACCAACTTTTTATTCTTTTCTTTCATACTGGAGTCAGTCAATTATTCTGGTAAAAAAAGAAAGAATAGATAAAAATGTTTTTTTTTTTTTTTTTTTTTTTTTTTTTGCAAAAATTATCAATTGCAGAATCAAGTTCAAATATATTTGTTTCTGATGGATTAAATTATTATTTAGTGAATTTATAGACTTATCATGTTTTTTTTAGATGTAAAATAATTACAAAAATGAAGTTCAGGTAATAAATATCCAAATGTTTGAATGGCAATGATAGTGATTTTGGTATTACTTTGACAGAAATTCATTTAAGATTCACGTATAGATTATATATATATATATATATATATATATATATATATATATATATATATATATATATATATATATATATATATATATATGCGTGTGTGTGTGTGTGTGTGTGTGTGTGTTTTTACTCTACAACATTAAGTGTTGAGTCGTATAATTTCTTACATCAACCTTAGGGGTGAATAAGTTTGGTTAGAATGGAGTTCGAGACGGGTACACCACACACGATGGGGAAGGGTTTAGCAACACATAACATGATAAGGTAATGCGAACATCTTCCCGTGCATGGAGCTGTTAGGCAAAATAATTCAGACAAGTGCAAACCTTTTACTTTTTCATACATGCTTTACTTCTTAGTATGCTAGCAGACTGAAAGGGACAAGAAGGCAATGTTGATGTGAAATAACCTGACCACAACAAGCACACACGCGTGGTGTCAGCTATTCAATCTGATTTTAAGGAATAAGGTTTTACGTTGTGGCCGTGATTAGGGACACGCCTTTCATCCATCAACATACTTCCAAAATAGAAAATCTGTAGTCTAGATATATATTTAGACTAGCCAACTGTTGAAAGGCTATAGATATCACTGAGTGATATCAAGATAAAATAAAAAAGAAACCCTTATGTTAATTGATCATGAATCTTAAAGGAACATCAACTATATACCCTCAAGTCTCTACGCTGAATCCTAATAAAAGTAATTTTATTGATTAAAACCATAATCCATAGGAAAGGTAAGCTCCAGGGTTATAACAAGGAACACGCAAAATTAGTAACTTTTATTAATTTGAATAACTATCAGATGTGACAATATGTAAAGTAAAAAAAATAGGAGAGGGGCATATATATCGCTCCAGAGGATGGGAAAGTAAAAAAGAAAATGTTGTGTTTCCTTTTAACACTAAGAATCTTACAATTAACAGAGAAGAATTTTACCTCATATATACATACATACATACATACATACATACATGCATACATACATATATATATATATATATATATATATATATATATATATATATATATATATATATATGTATACATATATATATATATATATATATATATATATATATATATATATATATATATATATATGTATATATATATATATATATATATATATATATATATATATATATATATATGTATACATATATATATATATATATATATATATATATATATATATATATATATATATGTATATATATATTGTGACCTTGGGTACAGGTAATACAAGGTATATTACTTTGCATATTGCACTCGTCTCCAACTAGCCGTTTCAATGACCTAACCTAGCCAGTGGGAAGATGAAGTATTATGAAAAAAAAAAAAAAAAAAAACTCAAAGAGATGGCATTCTTATGCTGTTTTATTTTGACAGGGATGCGTATATATGTTTGGCCAACATAAAACAATTTTCATTCTTAACAATGCATCATATTAATCATCATTATCTTCTACTACGCTTATTGACGCCAAGGGCTCCAGTTAAATTTCGACAGTCATCTATATCTTGAGCTTTTGAATTAATACTTTTCCATTCATCATCTCCTACTCAACGCTTCCTAGTCGCCAGCAAAGTAGGCCAGGGTCTTCCAATTCTTCTAGTGCCTTGTCGACTCAAGTTACAAGTTTTCTAAACTAATCTCCCTTAGGGATTGTGAACAGCATTACGAAATCTTCTCCATCTACCCATCACCATATTCTCATCCACCAATGGCTCTCATGTGATTTCTTTTAAAGATTCATTTCTAATCCCGTCTTGCTATTTAACTCATGATATGCTTCTGATTGCTCTATATTCAAATCTACAAAATCAATTGGATGTTGTTTCTTTGGTATACCACGACTCATGTCTATACAGTGTACGGTGATCTCACTGAACTGATATATAGCCGGATTTTTCTATGCAATTTTATGGCGAATTGATTTCCTAATCTTATTCAACCTAGCCATTATCTGATTGTGTTACTTCATCCCTCCATTAAATGAAATACCAAAAATCCTGTATGAGAGAACACAGTTCCAAAAATTTTTTCCTTCCAATGGTATTTCATCTTAAATTGCATATTCCATTCTCATCATCTTTGTCTTTCTTCTATTTATCTTGAACAAAACTCATGTGATATTTCATTTTGTTGAGCAAGCATTACAAATCCTTTGGTATTCTGCTAATATGGACATTGTCATCAGCATACTCTAGGTAAGCTAATATCGTATTACACATTAGTTCCAGTCTTACTTCAGCATCCCCAACTGCTCTATGTATTACAAAATCCATGAGGAGTATAAAAAACCTAGGTGACAACACATTGTCTTGGAGTACTCCACAGTTTACAGGAAATTCATTTGACAGGACTTCACTAACATCAACTTTGCCCTTGCTAAGTTCATAAGCAGACTTAATCAAAGTTATATAATCAAAAGGAACTTCATTAACAACAAAAGACTTACCGCAAAATTGGCCTCTGTACACTATCAAAGGCTTTTCCATAGTCGCAAAGGACATAAAAAGTGGATTTCCCTCTTCTGCACATTGCTGTACAAAATGTCTTGAAAGGAAGATCTGGTCAGTACAACTTGTAGCAATACTAAATCTTTCTTATTCATCTCTCAGATCTTAAGAATTATATACACTTCATGACAACTGATGTAAGTGTGATGACTTTATCATAATGACCGTCAGTCAGATCCCCCTATTTTTTTTTTCTTTTATTTTTAGCAACACTCCTTCTCCCATTCATCAGGTTCGTCTCTCCACGCCATTTTTTATAAAATAATCTTGTAAGTATTCTGGGATTCACTCCATTTTCTGCCAATATCCTCACAGCCGTTATTCCATCGTATCCAAGGGGTTTCTATCTCTTGAGTTTTTTATGATAGGTATGATTTGAAACACACTGAATTTTTTCATGGGTACATCAAAGTCTCACTCAGCTTCAGGTATATTAATCAATTATTTCCTTCATATCTCCTATTCAGGACCTCACTAAAGAGTTCCAATCAATAGAACCTTTCTTCGGCATCTGTTAAAATAGATCTATCTCTCTTTTTGATGGGTATATGCGTCTTCCTTTTTACCTCAGTAGAGATTTCATTAATGATTATATGAGCAATTCTTGAAATATATCCAATCCCTGAATTCATAGCTTTGTCAACCTCATCCTACTTTCTCTCTAAATATTCTCTCCAGTCATTCCTCGCTTTTCGTTTGATCTCACTATCAATAATGGGATACTTAGCGTGCTCTACCTTGTTATTTTCATTACTTCATCAAAAACTTACATATATCGATTTCTGTCTTTGTCTCTTTATATGATATCCCACGTATCATTTGGCACCCATGGGTTTCTTCTTAACTCCATGTTTCAAAACTTCACTACTAATTACTAAACTTCAATACTTCAGTAATCGTCTACTATTTATCTCTTAACGTCTCTTAGAATGCCAATTGTATTCTGCATTCAATTGCAAAGTTTTTTTACGTTTATCTTCTAGAAGCATAGTTGTATAAATAACAGGTATTGTATCAACATATTCGTTGGCCGTTTTCAATTTCAATTTCACTGTGACAAAAAATAGTATATTTTTTATGATTATTAATTCCAGAGCCATTATTATTCAACATGTTTGTTAGTGGATAGTTATATTAAGAAACTGTACTCGTATTCAGATATTTTCTAAAGGGGCATTTCATCTAAAACTTGACAACATAAAATTTTTTCATGTTCTATCTATAGAGTTTTCTAAAATATACTTAGGTAATGAGACTAACGGCAATATACTTAGAAAAAAACTGAATATTTTAGAATTTTGAAGTGGTAATATACTCATAATAAATTATTGGTTGGCTATTTTATATAACAAATAGTAATTACTATGCTTGTCTAACTATCAAAATGTCTTAGATCGGGATGCTGTTTTTTTTCTTCCTTTTATCGTAAATTTTCAGAAGAGTACCACTGAATCAAATATAACAACCATATCGCGTAGGTTAAATTTTTTATATAGAATACTCTTGAGAGGAATTTTTCAAACAACAGAAAATAAAAAGAGAAAAGTTGAATTGAGTACACTTCCATAAGTGAATGAGGAAGTAATTCTATATATTCAAGCATAAAATGCTGCAACAAGAGGTATCACTTGTATAACTGATATTATTTGCCTTGAAATTCAATGATATTTTACTCTTAGCCTTGATAACGGAGTCAAAATCTTCGTTGAAGGCCAATGCTATTTGCATTTTTAGGCTCACCTTCCCTTTCGGGGAACTTTGAGTTGTATTTAAAAATGTATAGAGTAACTTCTGACATGTAATACATGTCAGGAAGATAAAGCCATTCTATAATACCAAATAGACGTAGTTTTAATGTAAAAATTAGCAAAGATAAATTTGATACATTTCATTAGATCAGAAAAAGAAGCTTTAAATCTTGATTGTCATGAAAAAATATTTCCACGAAAAAAAAAATATCCGTTTTTGTCACTTTATTGGAATGAATGGTCTCATAATGGTCGCTACAAGCTATGATTCGTAATAAATAGCTAATTACAATGAAACGTAAACCAATTAATTTATCAAACACCTCAACATACAAATTATTTTTACCATGACTGAGAGTAAATATTAACTCATAGAAAAATACTCAATATTGTTTGTAATAATTGTTGAAAATTATAAATGGAAGGATATAATTTATCCTGTACATACTACTCGTATTATTATTATTATTATTATTATTATTATTATTATTATTATTATTATTATTATCATTATTATTACCTAAGCTACAACCCTAGCTGTAAAAGTAGGATGCTATAAGCACAAGGGCTCAAAGGAAATAAAGAACAAATAATGAAAAGGGAAACGATAAGCAATTGGTATAAAATAATTTAAGATCACTATAAACAATGATATAAATCCTCCATTCAAAAACTAAATAGTGAAACTTATGTCCGCCTGCTCATCATGAAAACATTCACTACAAGCTTTAACTTTTCAAGTTTAACCGATTTAATTGACCTATCAAGAAGATTCCTCAACCTTATTACAGGTGGAATAGAGCTACTAAAATACTGTGTAGTATTGAGCCTTATGATGGAGAAGGAATGACTACTAGTATTAGAAATGACTGATATCTAGTATTATGAACAAGATGATACTTTCTAGGAAGGTTTCATTAAAATTTGTGTAAAGAGATATACAAAAATCTTATGCAGCATGTACGAAGAACAAACTAAACCATGGTGCCAAAGGTTATCATATAGATCAGAAATAAGAAATTTGATAGACAGCAAGTTCTTGACCAAAAAAATTACGAAGAGATTCAACACCTGAACACCAGAGAGGAGAACATTACTTGGAATATGGTCATAAAAGAATTAAAACCTTTCGTCAGAATAGATTGATCACCAAAAATCTTAAAAGACTTTCTCAATAAGCCTAATGTTTGAGCAATTGAAGAACAAAAAGTCATAATATGTTTCTAGAAATGTAATTTGTTATGAAGAATCACACCTAAAATTTTTAAAGAGTATTACAGAGTTAGGAAAAATCCTAGCAAATGGGGAGATCTGGATGTTGAAGAGTCACAGTCCTGAACCTTCTTACAATCCTATTTTGAGTTTTGTAAAGCTCAACTATATGCCCCAATAAATTGCATCACTCACTAATCTTACTTAAATCTATATGAAGGGATTCAGCACCACTGGACCTACATTCAGTTATGTAGTTGGAGGGGAGACAGTAACATCATTTGCATATGCAACGAGCTTGTTTTTATTTTATATGAAACCCCACATCACGCGCTTACGCGCTTATAGCATGACAAATAATTGGCCAAGACCACTACCAAGTGGAATACCAGCTGTCATATTCTTATACTCACTATGGGGCCCATCAAGTACAACTATATGCTTAATATTACTAGAAAATTCAATAATAATGACAAAAAAGATCTGCCCACTCGAGCTGTTTGAGTTTGATGACAAGTCTCTTCATTAGCATGATCAAAGACAGAAGTAATGTCATGTCCTAAATTAAAATTTCCTGACCACAATCAAGGGATTTCATTACAGTATTGGAGATTGTCAGGACATCCGCTGCTCAAAGGCCTTACGAAAGCCAGATTACAAACTAAGTAACACATTTTTACATTTAGCATACCTCATTAGACGGTTTGGCAATTGACAATGATATGCCTTAGATAATATGAAAGTTATTGAAATTGGGCAGTAATCAGCTGGATTGGAAGTACCAACGGCACATTTACATAATGAAGTAACATTGCAGATATACCATCAAGTTCTAAAAGAACCTCTTCTTACTAACTGGCAGAATATATCATCTCAGCAGTTATTCCTTCGTGTCTAGAGTGTTTCCATCTCTTGGGTTTTATAAGGATGGATATGACTTCAACGACTGAATTCATTAATGAGCACATCAAGGTTTTCCCTAGCTTCTGTTATATCTATCAAATTATTCCCTTCATATCTCCTATTCATTAACTTTCTTCATCTTCTGTTGTTATAACAGACCCATCTCTCGTTTTAATGGGTATCTGCTTCCTGGTCTTTGGCCCATTATAGATTTCATTAACAATTATATGAGCATTTCTTACACCTTAGATGCTCTCTTAATTCATAGCTTTGTCAGCCTCATCTGCTTTCCTGTCTAAATATTCTCTCCAGTCACTGTTAGGATTTTTTTTTCTACTTCACTATTAATACTGAAATACTTAGCATGATCTGCGTTGTAATTTCAAATACTTCATCGAAATCTTTGAACAATCAGTTTCTGTCATTGTCTCCTTTTCCTTGTATCCGAAGTATCATTTGATATGGATGGTTTTCTCCTTATAACTACATGTCCCGAAACTTCACCACCAACTGTTCTCCATATCAAACCATTCCTCATTAATTGGTCTTCATCAATTAGATTAACTACCAACTGTTCTCAGTATCACACTATCCTTCATTAATTGCTCTTTGTCTATTAAATTCTCTAAGACGGCAAATCGATTCTTACATTCAAGATCAAAGATTTCTTTCTTTTTATCTTTTTGAAGGTAATTTGTATCTAATCTAGGTATTCTATCTACTCTTTTGGCGGTTGCTTTCAGTTTTAATTTTTTTGTGTAGCAATGAGGACCTTGTGATCACTAACCCTATATAGTTTTACATTTCTCAAAGTCATCTTTCTTTCTTTATTAATACTTTTGTAATCTATTAGATTTTTGTAATTTCCAAATGTTGAAGTCCATGTA
>NC_090730.1:53953393-53975893 GCF_036898095.1 Palaemon carinicauda
AGGTCGTTAACACTCATTTGCATAACCTACCACCTCTCTGCCACCCTTCATATTTGTGATACAGAGATGAGTTTTAAAGTCTTTTTTTTTTTTCATTAGTAATGGTTATATTGAACACATTTTCTTGAAACAAGTCAGAAAGTTTTTGAACAATGATTATCAGCATTTGCAGTTCTGCCCCTCAGCTCCTAAACAGAAATTGCATTCTTTTACTTTCTTGGGGGATGACATCTCTTTTAGAATTAACAAAGACCTTGTTAAACAGTTCTTTAAGAAATAACAACAAATTGATTATAGGTTTATTTTTTTAAACAAATTTAAAATTAGGGTGCCGACTGCCATTAGATCATCGGTTATTTACAAATTTGCATGTTCAAACTGCCAAGCATGCTATGTGGGGAGCACTTATCGTGACTTCAAAGTCACTACCGACGATCATATTGGAAGATGAAGCAGAACGGGTCTCCCTCTCAGTAATTCTGCACATTCAGTTGTTAGGGAAAGCTCGGGAATATGTAAGCTTTATTCACGACTCTTGTTCTTGAGTAAGTGACTAAGAATTTTTGAATCTCTTCACAAAAAAATATTTTAGGCTTGACCTCAATTGTAATACCTCTGCTGTCTCCCTTTTCGTAACATACTAATTTTTTATCCAACTGTATGTATTACTTTTTAATAATTCTCTACTTCATTTCATGTATTCTTTAATTTGAAAATATATTGTTTCTTTTATTCTTTCTTTAGGTAGATCTCATGATGACATTTGGAATGCCAAAACGTTCGCAATAAATATGTATGTAATGACAGGTGTTTTTTTTTTTTTTTTTTTTTTTTTTTTTTTTTTTTTGCTAAGTTCCTGTGAAATAAAGTAAGGATATTTGATAAATATAATTTGCTTATGTGATCGTTATATCTTAGGATAATTGGTATGGATTTAAACGCATAGAAACATTGATTAATCTTAAGGTACTTATTTCTTCATCGAGCAATTGAGAGAGAATAAAAGAAAATATTTATCTTAATTTTATTGATTTTATTGAATTCCTTGGTCATGAAATATTATGATTAGACACCAAAAAAAGACAGTTTTATCTTATAGGTGAAGAAAATTTCATTTATTTTTTTTTAATACCGCGGAAATCATGAAATTCTCAAGTCCTCAAGGGTGCCGTAATTACACCCGACGAATTGATATTCTGTATACACTCAGTCATCAAAATCTGTAGGGTACAATTATGATCCGCAAATTTCAAGGTTCCGATCGCTGACCAGCGGACTGGGTAGGGGAACAGTCAGTGACACAGGAAGGTAGAGTAGCGTAAGGAAGAAAAGAAGGATAAGATCAATTGAATTCTATTTTTATTACATAATGAAAAACTCAAATGCGTAGTGAAATGTTCTTCTTTTTACATAAAACGTAATTCTGCGTACAGTTTTATTTCTGAAAATCTACGAAAAATAAATAAAATAGTAATATACAGTATAATTATATACGAAAAATTGATTCAAATGCCTATATGAATTAATTTCAAATATGCTGAAATTAAATGCCGCATTGATTAGGAGAATTTATTTTTCCCTTTTTTTTCTTTTTTTATAATCGATAGACAACAGTATGAAATAATGTGATTGTATAGTAAACAATACCGGAATCATATTTCGAAGAATTATCATAGCTATTATATTTCTCTGTGTGTATTTATGTCATCGTTTTATTATTGATATCTAATTATTTGCGTAATTCTAAAAAGAGAAAATCTATTGCTCTCGCTTTGTTCCCTTTTATTGAATACATTTCAATATTGGAAAATAGGGAATATCCTTTTTTCGGATTTTGAGGGTAGTTGAAGGATATTCTTTTTTCTGGTATCATGAGAGTATCCTCCAATATATTTCTGCAATAGTTCCATCAACAGAATTCAAATTATTTAATTGAAAATGAAATATATTTCATCGTAGAATATTGACTCTTTGTAAATAAAATGCCTTTTTTTATGTTTGATATCAAGAAAGACAAATAAATAAGAACATATTACAATATATACATATAAACAGACGCACAGACACGAACATTCATACACATAGAAAATACAAACACACATACATAAACTATATGTATATATATATATATATATATATATATATATATATATATATATATATATATATATATATATATATATATATATATATATATATATACATACATACATATATATATATATATATATATATATATATATATATATATATATATATATATATATATATATATATATATATATGTGTGTGTGTGTGTGTGTGTGTGTATGTATGTGTGTGTTTGTTTGTGCTTGTGTATTATCATTATCATCGGATATTACTAGTTCACTGCAGGACAAAGGACCCATACATGTCCTTTAACTCGTATCTTTTTATGGTATTTCTATGCCAGGCTATAACCCCAAAATTCCTTTGCTCGTCATTCCATCGTCTTCTCTTTTTCCCCTGTATCGTTTACAGTCTATAGAGAGCAACTCTGTTAAGTTTAATTTTTTATTTACATTTTGTTAACCAAAAGGTCTCTATTCTATGCATATCCTTTTAATTACGGTCTCATTTGCCTGGAAACAATTACTGTCTCCACTAATTACGTATATTCTGTAGTAATATTCAGAAATCTGTTGAAAAAAAAAAAACTCATTACGTATTTTAATTGAAGGAAATCTTAGTTTTACTTATATTCATTTTCACTTCTATATTTCTGTTTCTTTATTCAATTCTTTTATCATATTTAGCAATATCTGCCATGATTCACTAAACAGTAATGTTCCTTCTGCACACCTTAAGTTTTTAAGGTATTTCCATTATGTTAGATCCTAAACTATTTCTGTCTAAATTCATAAATCTTTTAGGTATGATATGAATGATTTATGAGATATAGGTAGACCCTGTTTAAATCCATTTACAGTTTAAATCTTCTCAATATCTTTATGTAGACAGCACTGTTGTACCTCCCATATAAATAAAAATGTATCTATGCTCCTAATCATATATAACGACACAAAAACACTCACACACACACACACACACACACACACATATATATATATATATATATATATATATATATATATATATATATATATATATATATGTATATATATATATATATATATATATATATATATATATATATATATATGTATATATATATATATACATATATATATATATATATATATATATATATATATATATGTGTGTGTATATATATATATATATATATATATATATATATATATATATATATATATATATATATATATATATATATACATACATATATATATATATAAATATATATACATACATATATATATATATATATATATATATATGCATATATATATATATATATATATATATATATATATATATATATATATATATATATATATATATATATTCTATAGAAGTAAATGAACACTCCTGAAATGAGGAAAAAACTGATGAATTTAGGAAAAAATAGGTACTACTCTCTAAGATGAGATGGAAGCACGTAAAAAAGAAATGAACAGCAATTTCACAAAATTTGTATAGGAATTAGCACAAGAAAGTAAGAAGTATATAATTGATGTAAAGAAGCGTAAGACAGAGCCAACAGATATTTCCTTTGAGTAAAGAAAATGGAAATATCACCAACTAAAGATATGTAGTTGTGCAAGGTGCTTGTTAGGTGCTAATAAAGAGGAAAGGCGAATGCGAATAAAATTAATTAAACAAGTAAGATGCTTATAGACAGGCAGTTAAGCATTTCAGAAAAAGAATGTAGTGAAATTTTAATATTTGAAACATTGAAGGGCAAGCTTAAATAGGTTGTCCTATTGTCAGTGCGAGAGAAAGGGAGAGATTTAAAAAAAAAACAGTATCATCACATATTATGAGCGTGTATGAAACAAGTATGTTACAGGGCTTCCCCCTAAAAAGACATAAGTGAAATGGGGTGCCCGATCTACAGAGGCGAAGTGTACTCAGTCACCTTGCCCGAGATAAACAGGTTTTAGACTATCAATGAAGACTAAGCTTTCTATGCCTCGAGTGGTAAACCCTGGATAGGTACGCTCCTCGGACACCCCTTTAAGGGAATACTCGGACGCGAACGACCCCGACGCCAAAAAAAATTCTTGAAAAATCAGTTTTTGCAGTAACCTCTTTTTTTCTTTTGCCAAAAAAAACTTCAATAAATTCTTAAAACAACTGTAAAGTAAATACTACTCATCTGCAGAAAAACTATTTATTATAAATATTTTAAAAAATTAAGTAGAAAAAACAAAAGACCTGACATAAAAATTCATAAAAAAAAAGTTTATACATATATACACAAATCCTTTTAGGAATTGATTCTTGAATGTTTAGGACACATCTTGATGTATTTTGGATGAAGTCAGACCCATGGAGGTGAAGATCTGAAATGAGAAATAAAGGGTAACTTTTTTTGGCCAAAAAAATTTGTCCAAATTTCATGAATTTTTTGGGGTACCCAAATGAAATAGGAAGTGGCTAATTTTTTTAGGGAATAAACATATGTTATCCTAAAATAGAAATATGTAAAAAAAATCTTCATTATTTTGTAAATTACATTTATATCAGGGGCCATATCTAAAGGTAATTTTTTTAGTACTTAGAAATTTCGTAAAAAAATACATATATTTAATATATAATATGATATTTATGCAGGTAAAAATATACCAAAATATCACAAATTCTATAGGGAACAAGAATATATATAGATAGGGCAACTTACGCTTCGGATATGTCCACAAAATGGCCGCCAACCACACTGACTCAGACTCCCTAATCTGCCACTTGAAATGTAGGAAGGGTATGTCAATTTCAAGGTGTTATTTACTAATCTAATTATTATTGGATATGCATAAAAATTGTATGGTGGGTTGCTGGATAATTGTCGATTATTTTACGACTATAAAATTAAAATTCTGACCCCAAAAAAAATTTTTTGAATGGAAATAAAATCGAAAAAAAAAAATGTGAAACAATATAATATTTTAGCTAAAAAAATTTGATGATATTCAATCAAAAAAGAAGTAAACAAAATTTTCCGACAAATAAACATCTAGAGGAATCATTACTCTGTGATAGTTCCTTAGTACGTAGTAATTTTGAAAGAAATGGGAAAAAACGAAAAAATTGGCAATCACCGGAAAATCGAACACATACCTATATATACGCCATATCTGGCTAAAAAAAAGATAGGCATGGGTAGCCAGATCATCTAGAAACACTTTCCAACACTATAAAATTATAAGTTTTGCGACACTACTTGCCAATTCCTTACGGAAACATGACTAAGCAGAAAAATACAAAACAAATAAAAAGGGGCACTCGCGGAAAAATGGCCATTCTAATATACGGCATTTCAGAAAAAAAAAATTTCAGCCACGTGCTAGGCAAACCATCAAGGCACATTTTCCGACAAATAAACATATAAATGAATCATTACTCTGTGATAGTTCCTTAGTACGTAGTAATTTTGAAAGAAATGGGAAAAAACGAAAAAATGGCAATCACAGGAAAATCGAAAACATACTTTTATATATACGCCATATCTGGCTAAAAAAAAATAGGCATGGGTAGCCAGATCATCTAGAAACACTTTCCAACACTATAAAAATATAAGTTTTGCGACACTACTTGTAAATTCCTTACGGTAACATGACTAAGCACTAAAATGCAAAACAAATAAAAAGGGGCACTCGCGGAAAAATGCCCAACATTCTAATATACGGCATCTCAGATAAAAAAAAAGACATGCACGTGTTAGCCCAACCATCAAGGCACACTTTCTAACACATAAACATGAAAAAAAAATCAATAATATACGGCAATTCCTTACTACGTAGTAAATTTTTACAAATATTGAAAAAAAAACAGAAATTGGCAACCGCAGTTAAATACCCAATATACCAATAACTACGTCGTATCTGACAAAAACAAAGTCACGCATGGGTAGCCAGATCATCTAAACACACTTTCCAACACTAAAAAAGCAAAAGTTTTACGACACTATTTGGCAATATCTTACGGAAAAATGACTTGGCAAAAAAATGAAAAAAAATGAAAAAGGGGCACTCGCGGTAAAATGCCCAACATTCTAATATACGGCATCTCAGATAAAAAAAAAGACATGCACGTGTTAGCCCAACCATCAAGGCACACTTTCTAACACATAAACATGAAAAAAAAATTAATAATATACGGCAATTCCTTACTACGTAAATTTTTTTACAAATATTGAAAAAAAAACAGAAATTGGCAACCGCAGTTAAATACCCAATATACCAATAACTACGTCGTATCTGACAAAAACAAAGTCACGCATGGGTAGCCAGATCATCTAGACACACTTTCCAACACTAAACAAGCAAAAGTTTTACGAAACTATTTGGCAATATCTTACGGAAAAATGACTTGGCAAAAAAATGAAAAAAAAAAAATGAAAAAGGGGCACTCGCGGTAAAATGGTCCTCGTGGTGATGAACGACATTTTAACTAAAAAAAAAATCATGCACATGGTAGCCAAACAATCCACCAAGACTTTCCACAACTGATAACCTATACAAGTTGCACCATTCTACGACAATTTCATAATACGTAATAACTTTGATAATTATGCAAATTACCTTAGAAGGGTAAACTCGGTCGCGCTCGACCCCGACGCGTCTCAGAAATCGGGGAAGGAGTACAGCTACAGCAATGCACATCTGGACACTACTAGAGCGTGTAGGGGAGACACCTCCTGCAGGTCGATCACCCACAAATTCAGTCACGGGGGTGAGTCACGTGAGAAAACCCTCTTTTTTTTTGACGCTCGGGGTCGTGTACGACCCACCGTACCTATCCAGGGTTAAAAATGCCTTTGGCTTGCGGCAGATAATAAAGAAAGGGCCAATATAAAGGGGTCTCAATGATGCCTTGTAAGTGCAGGTGCTTACAAAGATGTGTTGTAGTTTTTAGATCTTTTGGGATGTGTTGCTTCGCTGGGTCTTGTAAGTCTGGCAGATGGGAATAATTTCCCATACAGTGTAGCGTATGTGCTGAACATTATTAAAGGAGCTTGCAGAGGGAAAAAGAATCAGCAGGTGAGATCAAAGTATTGTCATACACCATTTTAGCTGCTGAGAAATCCAGGACATCATTAGTTTTGGTCTTTAATCACAGGAGGGCCAAGGAAAGCTGAGTAAACCAATAGCAGTCATTGCAGCGGTACATCAGAACTGCTTTGAGGGTGGAGTAAAAATGTTAAGCCTTCCATTTCTTGCATGGTTCTAAGAGTTTGTCTGATGCAGGGTAATACTAAGAACATTTGCTAATGATGTTTGTAATTTAGAGGTGGAAGTGATTCCCATGTGAGAAGCAATATGGTCAAGGATACCAAAGCTCGCTATCCAATCTAAAAGTAGGGCAGATATGCATGAGGCAGATGTTACAGTTTGCATGGGAGAGGCTTCAGAACAACGAGTGGAGCAGTCAATGATGGTAAACTGGGAACGGTGTTCTCGTGATGTGGGTAGGGGACATACTACATGGATGTTTGTGTAGGCAAAATGATGCTGAAGTTAAGAAAAGGATCCCAATACGGAATCTGTTTGTTTTGTTGATGTACTTTAAAAATTGAGTATGAAGTATAAGTGCAGACCTAATCATAAATATAGATATAACTATATATATATATATATATATATATATATATATATATATATATATATATATATATATATATATATATATATATATATATATATATATATGTGTGTGTGTGTGTGTGTGTGTATGAAGGTTTATAAATATATATATATATATATATATATATATATATATATATATATATATATATATATATATATATATATATATATATATATATATATATATATATATATATATATATATATATATATATATATATATATATATATATATATATATACACACACATATATATATATATATATATATATATATATATATATATATATATATATATATATATATATATATATATATATATATAGATATATATGTATATATAAATATACACACACACACATATATATACACATATATGTATATATATACATATATATATATATATATATATATATATATATATATATATATATATATATATATATATATATACATATATATATATATATTACTGGGTTAATGGTTATATACGTATGTAATAGGCACTTGCCTTTAAATGCCAGTAATTGTTCATTCACAGTAAGTTTTACATGGGGATCGTACTTTTCCCACAATTTTCAATGAAGATGTTAGAGATCTTCCTAGAGGTTGCAAGTTTTTCATCTTGTTGCCTCTGTTGCTTTGTTTTGAGGTTATATAACCGAAAAATGTTTGGTAGGAACTCAAAGCAACCTTGTAACATTGCCATACAGTAAATAGCTGCTCCAATTTTTAGGCTCCACATTTATGAGGTTGATAGATGGCTGTCTCTCTAGTTACCACTGAAGAGCAAAAGTCCAATTAGTGCACGCATTTCTACAGGGTTTGTTGTGGATTATGTAGTTTTTTTTTTCTTGACATACTTTGCCGCATCAATATAAATTTCCTGGTTTGTCCAAAAAAAAACATCATGTCAATAATTTGGTCTTCGAAAAACAAAGCGAAGCATTTTCTCTGAGGTAGCAGCGTGGTGTGCTTCCTGCGTTGGCTCTGGAGTAAATAGTGGAATAATATTCCTTGTTGCTGTTCTTGTGGTTGATAGTACCTGTGGACGAGAACTCCACCTAAAACCGGTCTTTGTCGTCAGGGTTTTTCCACTAAAGTCAGCAATTGGTGGACCATCATCATCATCGCAAACACAGAGCTTTATTTCCCTTTGACAAATAGGTGTATCAGAAGGCCCAAAGGCAGGGTTTACAGCGGGAACAATGGAAATAGGGGCAACAGACATCAAGACATTAGGTGTGGTAGCAGGAGAGGTAGCAGGCACAACAGAAGTAGATAAAGCAGAAGCAGTAGAAGTAGAAGAATAGGTAACAGGCACAGCAGAAGTAGAGGTAGCAGGCACGGCAGAAGTAGAGCCAGCAGAGGTGGTAGAAGGAGAGGATGAAAATGTAGGCCTAGAGGCAGTTTGGCCATTTTTAGGTGTTGATGTACGCCTTTTTTTTCTTTTTTTTCCGAGCAGGTGGTACTTATATAACCCCTTTCCTCATAACTAGGTCCTATGACAAAGTCTTCATTATTATCACTGTTATAAAAAAACCTCAGATTCTAGGCTATCTTTTTGTCCATCATCTTTATTGTCATTCTCATCTCATATGTCTGATAATGCACCATTTTTTTTTATGATGTTCTTTAGCTCCTTTGTGGATATATATTTAAAAGTTTTGGTACTCCTAATCACTTTATAATCTCTGTAAACTAATATTCAGTATCTCTAAAGAGAAACACATACATATTAAAACACAGAATATACACTATAAATAACCTCGGGTGATTTTCATCCGTAAAGTAATACACACTCTATCCCAAATGTCGGGTGAAAATCCCTCTAAATCCATTCTTTGGAAAACTCCCAAGGAGCAAGCTCCATAATATACCATCTCTCAGTCACAATGCAGAATGCACTGAAGCTATATAGAGTGAGGTGCTGTTTGGTTCACTACTGGTGCTGTAAGCACGGCATTGCCAAATGTGCTAGTGTTCTATAGTTAATTAACCCAAGTGAATCGGGTAAGTAGGTAAAGCAATTCGAGTAACTATACTCGACCGTTCCTCCCCTTTACTTCCCCCTCTTTTTTGACCCTCCTCCTATTTCTCCAGTAACCCCAATTCCTAGTTTTTCTGTTGTCGCTTACTCTACCCTTTCTATAAACTGTTATATTTGTTAATAAATGATAGAATTGATATGTCGTATTCCTGTTAAATTCTTTTAACATGTCATGATATTGTTGCATTTCGTCAGAGTGTAAAAGGAGTTTATAGCCTTTAGCCTATGTATACAACTTGGTGAACTTGCTCTCAAATAGGAATAATGCTTGGATTTAGATATATGAATCTTTTGTTATTGTATGATGGGTCTTAAGCTGTAGTGTGAGAATGAATTTTGTTTATCTTCCCAAGTCGTAGCCCTTTGTTGCACAAAACTTCAAGGATTTAAGAGGCTCTCAGGCAGGTTCATTAAGTTGGATGAATAAGCTGAAAACAAAAATCTCCTTATATACCCTGCTGAAATACAAAAGTATCATGAAATGTTAATAGAAATTATAGGAAAAATCCAACATATCCATTCTATCAGTTATTAACAAATATAACAGGTTACTGAAAAGTTACAGTAAGCGACACCGGAGAGACTAAGAATTGAGGTTACTAGAGGGATAGGAGGAGGGTCAAGAAAGAGGGGTAAGGAGATGGGAGGGACGGAGGACTGTAGGTATTCGAATGGCGTTACCTATTTACCTTATTCCCTTGCTGAAGCTTTATCATTACATGAGTAAATACCTTAATTTACTAGATTTGAAAATGCATTATGATATCAAAAATTAAGTGAAGGTCTATAGAGTGCTGTGTCAAAGTAAATTTCTGATCAAGTGATTACCCTGTGAGATATTAATGAAAAACACTCCATATTTGGCCAAAAAGGCATAGTAGAGAGTACAATGCCTACTATATTTACTTTATGTAGTATAAGTTTAAAACCAGTTACAATGAATTTAAGATCTTTTTACTAAAGTAGGTAAACGTGATGTAAATTTTTTTTTTTATTTATTTATTTATTTTTTTTAGATAATGATTTGGAGCTTACTCAGCTGTTTTATATATATTTTTTTCTTTTTATTTTCTCTCTTTTTTTTAGATAATGATTTGAAGCTTACTCAGCTGTTTTAGGGTGCACCTGATTGCCAAGTATAAGGAATTGTTTCTAAAAGATCCAACATATTACAATGACCTCCATGATAGACTCACATTGCGGACCATACAGATCCTACAAACGAAATACCCACTGTACCCCTACTGATATTTAGGAGTAATTTTTTAAACTGTGAAATTAACCGTCTACCGAAAATATATGGTTAGCTAACTTAACAAATACCTATAAACGGCAGTTAGATGTTGGGTTTAGAGTCAGTATATAAGCTACCAGTTGAAACTAATATATAATGTATCTGAACACTCTCCTGATTATAGAATGACCAGTGTTAGACATTTTGTAGGGTGGACACACTACAAAAAAAAGGGGGAAGGGGCGTTGTTAATACGTTCTAGATGAAGCTTACGAATTAACGAGTAAAATGTACACTACAATAACATTGCGCAACTTGGAATGCTATGATGGTAATGAAAGACATTCAAGTGGTTGGTTACCCCCTGAGAAACACCCCATAACGAGTTGGGAGGGGAGCACATCAGCTAGATCTTACATTGGAGATACAAAATAAAATCTAAACTACATTAGCACTATATATCATAGTGTTGTAATGGTAACGACAGACATTCTTTTAGTTGGATACCCTTGATAGATGTGACCAACGATTATATGGGAGAGACCTTCCGTATCAACATTTTGGAGGCCATATCAGTATTCCTTACCCTTAAGAGATTATCCCCTTGCCCTTCAGTCCATATAAGACTGATTCTAGATAGCGAGGTGGTAATGACATGTCTGAATCGTCAGGGCTCAAGATCGCCTCAACTCAACCACGTGATGTTGGCCATCATCCGTTTAGCGGAAATGAAGAGATGGCACTTATCAGCAGTTTACCTTCAAGGGTTCCACAGCGTGACAGCGGACGCTCTATCCAGGATAGCTCCGATAGAGTCAGAATGGTCCCTGGAAGCAAGATCATTCTCCTTCATCTTACATCAAGTCCCGGAACTGCAGATCGACCTCTTCGCGACGAGCGACAACAAGAAACTTCCTCGATACTTGGCCCCGTACGAGGACCCTCTAGCGGAAGCAATGGACGCCTTGTCCCTCAACTGGAACAAATTGACCAGGCTTTATCTGTTCCCTCCATCCAGCCTGCTGATGAAGGTCCTCAACAAGCTGAGATCTTTTCAAGGAACAGCAGCCCTGGTGGCTCCCAAGTGGCCCCGGAGCAACTGGTTCCCATTAATATTGGAATTACAGCCGAGGCTGATTCCCCTGCCGGACCCAGTTCTGTCTCAACAAGTACAGAAGTTGACTGTCTTCGCTTCATTACAGAAAACACAAGACCTTCATCTCATGATTTTCTCTCCCTAGCAGTAAAGAAAATGTTTGTGATCTCGAAAGAAAGTATGGACCTCTTAGAGGAATATAAGTCAAAATTTACCAGAAGGCAATACGAGTCATCCTGGAAGAAATTGGTGGCCTTTGTCAAGGCAAAAAACCCAAAGAAAATCTCGACGGATTTCTGCTGGTCTTTCTTTATTCACCTTCATGAACAAGGTTTAGCAGCCAACACGATCACTATGTGTAAATCTGCCTTGACTAGACCCTTGCTTTATGCTTTCCAAGTAGACTTGTCTAATGAGATTTTTAACAAAATCCCTAAGGCCTGTGCTAGGCTCAGACCTGCAGCACCTCCAAGGCCCATCTCATGGTCTTTGGATAAGGTACTACATTTCGCTTCAAGCTTGGACAACGATAATTGCTCTTCGAAAGATTTGACTCAAAAATTTATATTCTTGTTTGCTCTAGCCTCAGGGGCTAGAGTTAGTGAGATAGTGGCCCTTTCTAGGTAAGAGAGCCATATCCAGTTTGATGATACGGGAGAGCTAAATCTCTTTCCCGACCCAACGTTTCTTGACAAGAATGAGCTACCCACTAAGAGGTGGGGTCCCTGGAGAATCTGCCCTCTGAAGGAAGATGTCTCTCTGTGTCCAGTAGAGAGTTTAAAGGTCTATCTTCGCAGAACTTCAGACTTCAGGGGAGGACAGCTCTTTAAAGGAGAAACATCGGGTTCAAACTTATCCCAAAAACAACTGAGGGCGAAGATCACCTACTTCATTCGCAGAGCGGATCCTGACAATACACCCGCAGGTAATGATCCTAGATCCTTATGGATTTCGAGAGCCTTCGCTCGTTTACTGGATGGAAGTCATCCAGAGTGTTTTTCAAATACTACGTGAAGCTAGTTCAAGAATTAAAACGTTTTGTGGTGGCTGCAGGTAGTGTACTAAAACCTGTTCCTTAGTGCTGCGAGGAGCAGCGAATTATGTGGGACTGTAATTCTAAGGGTATACATGTGGGCACATGATAGTGCAACATGGTAAGTGAAAATATCATCAAGGTGATATTATGGACTATTCCAGTGTACAAAGGTGATGAAACATAGACTGAACATTAAGTGTCGTGTGTTTTTTACACAAGTGTAAAGAGACAGAACTCTCAGTACGACATAGGAAAATTTATAAAATTTTCATTCGAGTGGAAAAACATTTTGTTTTTAGATAAAATAAGTATTTCTGATTTATTCTGTCTGGTCTATGTTGAAAAATTTTATTTCACTTACATTTCTATATTATTATGAAATGTATGCTGAATTTCTATTTATTGCCTGACAAATGATTAACTGTTTCGTGCATTTTATTTCGCCCTAAACTTTAATAAAGTTATATATGAGCATTCCTCTCATTCCTTAATATTCTGCATAATAATATTGAGCAAAGGTAGTAACTTTGTTCCTATATAAAAACAAAACTTTCTAGCTAGACTTAACTTGTTTCGATAAAAGATACAAACTTGTCTTTTGCGGTATATAGCTTATATACCTTAGATGCTATGGTGGCTGATATGAACTCGGGTTCGTTTATAAATACAAACTTTGCCTAAAGGCATACAGTGAGACCTGTATGCAATTTTGAGTGCTATGTAGGTCATATGAAATATGCATACTTCGAGACTTTTTCCCGAGTCTAGTTTGACTCTTCCCTGTAGGGGGCAGGAAGCACCAACATAGTCTATGATCAGATAAAATGACATATAACGGTAATGGCATAGGTCTCTTAGGTCTACATAACCAAGGAAATATTGTCTTGAGGTTTAAAGCAAAACTGGGAAATCCACGGATACATTAATGCTCTGGTTAACTTCCCTCAGGACGACATGGCCTGAGCCCAAAATATGGATTTTGAGCGAAGCGAAAAATCTATTTTTGGGTGAGATAGACATGTCGTCCTGATGGACCCACCCTCCTTTCTATGAAATGCCTTGGCAGGATCCCTCCCAATAATACTATATCCATAATTACTGGCTTAACGCTACAAGGAATAAAGATGGCGGCGATTATAGCGCCATCTGGGTACTTTAGGATTAACAGAGGAAGGGAACTTAATAACGGCTCCTCTTTTATTTTGCCACTTTTCACCTAGAAATGTATTGCTATGTGGCGTGTCAAGAATAAGGTCCCCTGATATTATGCGATATCCTAAAAGGAAAACTTTAAGGATATTTGTGCTAGGAGTTAGAATTCTGGAGACCTTAAGTTAAATTCTCTGAGATTATCACTGTAGTGAAATATACCCCAGGAAGCTACTTAAAGGAGCCTTCCATCAGGATGAAATGGATATTTCACCCAAAAATTTATTTTTCGCTTCACTCAAAATATGTTTATTGGGACCAATATCAGCGCAGGTATCAGTTTTAGCCATATTTTTGGTGTGCGTGAGGAGAACCATTGGCACTTAGCTTCCAATAAACCAAACTGAGTTGGGTCTAGTCTATTCTTGGGATCTGGCTTATCTGCTTGGTGCCACAGGATGTTACGATAATGAGCAATTTCAATTTTCTTTTTGAGATTTGCAGTACAAGATACAGGATCAGAAGTGTACAGTTGACACTTCACATTCGAAGGAGGATTTCTTTTGTTAATAGATCCTTTTGTTTAATTGAGAATAGCACACACGGCTTCAGTTATATAACTAAAGTGTGGAAAGCCATATAGAGCACATACAAAGGAAGACAAAGACTCTCTGTTTGGATCAGGAGTAGATGAGGGATTCTGGAAAGGATTTAAACTTTTCCCTGCTTTATCGTTTGTCAGTGCGTTGAATAGTCTTATTTTCCCTCTACTGTAAAATTATTCAGTGACATATGGGCCATTAAAGTCTTGGAATGCTGGCAATGTGGATGATATTCCAGTTTGTATAGTGACAGAACCTGAAACAGCTAGGTTATGTTTATATATATCATATATCTGCCTTTTTTACATATGAACAGTTCAGCATGACAATTCGTTTTCATTCATCTTCTCCACTTATTTCCCTCATAAACCTAAAAGTATTACTATGCAGAGCAACCAAATTATATGCTCCTTATGCTGACCTTTGAAATGTAGTTGGTCAGTGATCATAGACTTTTGATTGCTATTAAATCAATATTTCAACCAATACACACCATATAACACCAGATGAACCATACTCCCAATGAGTGGACCAGGGTGATTCCTACGCCATTTTAAGATAAAGAATTTTTCTATTTCACCTCTGAAGTTTTCTAATGAAAAGAGCTGGGAGTTTATTTTCCTTGAAATTTGTTCTGATCCGTAGATTGTAAATCTAGTGATATTATGTTCACCTACTCATCTCCTTTAATCATCTTTAAACGACGGGTTGATGTAATTATCCGAAAAATATGAATTTAGTTTCCTGGAATAGAGCAGATTTATAACCAAAGATTCTCTAACTTATTGTTCCAGGAGATTCATTTTTTTTTTCTACAGGACGATAGTGAGTAATAATATTCCTCCGTCGGTAATGGTTCCTGTCATGTTATGGTTACTCGAAGTTGATAATGGTGTGTCAAGATATATTTACAGTAATTGTAGTAGTTTGTTCTAGTTTTCTGTAATATTTATTTAATATTTAATTGTTAAGAGAGTATTTGTATGTGAAACGATTGTTTGAAGAATAAAAATATTTATCTCATTTTTACTTAATAGCTTTACCAGGGAACCAGCCACATTTTGATATAGAGTTAGAGAGTTATTGGGTTCTTTGAGCGGCCAAATAGTATTGCATTGGATTCCTCTCTGGTTACAGCTAATTTGTCCGTTGGCTGTACATACACCGAATAGTCTGGTATACTCTTTCCACGTTCTCCTTTTTCTTCACACAATTGTCAACATTTAGAAAACCGAAAAATGTTTCACACATGTGGTTAACTAGTGCATTGTAAATGTCATTTGGCTACTTTCCTCCTAGTAGGTGTAGAAGAGACTCTTGAGCTATGGTAAGAAAGTATTCTAGGACATAAGCACTCGCAAATCAAATCAGTAGTGTTATACCCTTTGTACCATAGGCTTCCATTGTCTTGGTTGAGGATTATCTTACTTGAGGATATAGTTAGGCACAATGTTCTATTTGCTTCCTTATTTCCTTTCATCACTTGATTAATTTCCCTATTGGAGCCCTTTGTTTTATAGCATCCTACTTTTTCAAATAGGATTGTAGTTTAACAAGTAATAATAATAATAATAATAATAATAATAATAATAATAATAATAATAATAATAATAATAATAATAATAATAATAATAATAATAATAATAATAATGATAACTTATCTCCTATCGCACCGAAGTTTGACAACTTTTATGCTAGCTAACCCTACTCTTTCCACCCCCAGCCCCAGCATTAAAAGAGAAGGATAAAACAGGGATATAAATTCATAATGATACTAATTCACTCGTACTCGCGTGTATTGGAAGTTGAATGGCAGGGCAGAAATAGAAAGGAAAATATATGTTAGATTACTCGAGTGCCACGTGTAGATGAGATCATGATCAGGGGTAGATGGAGATAGTTTGGCCATTCTCTTCGCACTTTCCGAGATATATTAGTTAAACAAACTTTCAAATGGGCTCAGCAAGGAACTGAAGTAGCTGGAGGACACATATCTACATGGCTGAACACTATGAAGAGTGAAGTACGAGATGAGACAAGAGGAAATATTGATTTAGAAGCACAGGAGGAAGAGGACTAGCTAGATCTAACCGAGACCCTTTTTGTCAATAGGCGTAGGAGATGGTGATGATGAATATGATGATATATATATATATATATATATATATATATATATATATATGTATATATATATATATATATATATATATATATATATATATAAATATATATATATGTATGTATATATATATATATATATATATATATATATATATATATATATATATACAGAAATAAACACACACAAATATACACGCACACACACAGACTCACACACCTCACATATATATATATAATATATATATATATATATATATATATATATATATATATATATATGTATGTACATATGTATATGTATATAATATATATATATATATATATATATATATATATATATATATGTATATATATAAATATATATATATATATATATATATATATATATATATATATATATGTATATATATATATATAAATATATATATATATATATATATATATATATATATATATACATATATATATATACATATGTATATATATATATATATATATATATATATATATATATATATATATATATATATATATATATATATATTTATATATGTGCATGTATATATATATATATATATATATATATATATATATATATATATATATATATATATATATATATACATATATATATATATATATATATATATATATATATATATATATATATATATATATATTTATATATGTGCATGTATATATATATATATATATATATATATATATATATATATATATATATATATATATATATATATATATATATATATTATTAAAGTTGCAGCTGTTATTTTATGCTGAACACGCTGACTTAGGTCTTTTATAGTTATATATAGTTATCTTCTTAAATGTTGTTAATGTTTTTTAAAGAAAATTATTCTAATTTTTCAATACTCCTTATATCGCAGGGTTTTCTAAAAGTTTTGGGCACATTTCAAGTCCCCATATCTAGTAGTAATATGAAAGTGGTGCCATTTTAATGCTAAATGCATTAAGGTTTTATGTAAGGCAATTGATTTGCACCCTTCTTTTCAGATCCAGTAAAGGCGTTTAATCAACCACAAAAGGCGTTTTGTGTGCTAGAATTTGCAAAAAACTGAATCATAGACACTTGTTCAACATGCATTTGACAGAAAATTCGGAAAAGAGCCATCAGAAAGGAAGTCCATAGTAAGAGTTCATGGTCAATTCATATCAGATGCGTGCTTATGCCCAGCTAAGAGAACAGGATGCCCCTGAACTTCAGAAAATGTGGTTGAAAAACTTTGAACTTCTTTCCAGCGGAGCCCACGTAAATCGATCAGAAGAGCCAGTAGGGAACTTCAGCATCCTACAACTGTTTCGCGTGTCTGAAAAAGACGACTGTATATTACGCCTTACAAGCTACAGTTGGTGCAACAGTTAAAGGACACTGATAAACCAGCTCGTCGTGACTTTGGCATTGTAATGACGATGACAGGTTTGATGACCAGCTTGTTTTTAGCGATGATGGACTTTCCACGTAAATGGTAAAGTTAACAAGCATAACACTTGCATATGGGATACTAAGAACCAACGTGAACTTCTTGAGCATCAGCGAGATTCCACAAAGGTGAACATGCTTTGTGCTATGTACAAAAAAGCTGTTCACAGACCATTCTTCTTTGAAAGAGCAACAGTCGATGGTGAGACGTACCTCGACATGGTGGAAAACTGGTTAATGGAGAAATTAGGTGAGGAATAGTCTGATGACATAATTTTCCAACAGGATGGGTCACTACCACACTGGATCTACAGGGTTTGACAGTTTCTGAAAACAACACTGTCAAACAGATGGATTTGACGGTGTGGCCAAGATGATCACAATCTCATGCCCTGGTCTCCCAGATCTCTATATCTCACACCCTGGGATTTATATTTTTTTTGTGGAGATTCGTGAAAGGACTAGTCTATGTGCCTCCCAATCTAAGAGATGTTGAAGATCTGAAGGCCCGAATAACAAAAGCTGTTACAACCGTTGACAACGTAATGCTGGGATGCGTTTGGCAAGGATTGGACTATCGGCTTGATGTGTGTCGTATGACCAATGGTGCTCATATTGAACATCTTAAATCATTCCATGAAAAACTTGAAATTATAAGCTTTCTGAATATACTAGATACGCTTTTATATCCTTTATAGTTTTCAGGATATTCAATGTCACAATGTGCCCAATACTTTTGGAACAGCTTGTATATATATATATATATATATATATATATATATATATATATATATATATATATATATATATATATATATATATATATATATATATATATATATATATATATATATAAATATGTATAAATATGTATGTATGTGTATATATATATATATATATATATATATATATATATATATATATATATAAATATGTATAAATATGTATGTATGTATGTATATATATATATATATATATATATATATATACATGTTTTATTTTTAAATTTCTGATAATACCCTTGAGTGGCCAGAAAAATAATCAGGTAATGTGTTTATATTGATGTACTTCCAGAAACCACAAGGAAAATTTTTCATATCACCTAAAGAAGAAAAGCCGTAATTATTGAAAGTTAAGGTGACGATATTTAGCAAAACTAATATGCGAACTTTCCTTCATAAAAGTTTTATAACTTTTTTTTTCCATTATTTCGATAAACATGATCTGCTTGGCAGTAATTATTTTTCTGTATTAGAATCCCTATACAATAATTGTGTGATAATTAACGAGTGATATAGTGAGTGGAAGTGCTATACCTCTTTTCACGATATTTTTGGAGTTACAGCGTTCGTGCTCAGACGGTGGATACGGCTTCACCTTATATGTACATTCAGACTCATTCTGATATAATAGAATCTAAAATGTTTCTTTTAGAGCTATGTTAATGAAATTCTTGTTGAATATACTATAGACATGAGCTGTTATGTGGTGTCATGCAAAAAAAAAAATAAATAAATAAAAAATATCAGTTCGTTTATCCTTTATACCGAATTTGATATATAAGCCCTGTTGACTTGATCAGACGTCTGCGCTTCTTCTGATGAAGAGAAACAATAGTACCCTATGAAAATAATGACTTGACCGAGAAGGAACACGTGGAATCCGGATGATATAAGAAGGGGTAACGCCAATTTCTTCACCACATACCTATGCCTCTCATGCCTCCATCAATTCCTCCCCGAACACCCTTTACGTGAAATCAACAAGAAAGAGGAAAAGAAAGCCTTTGAAGAGATTAACTTTATCACCACGTGATACCACAGATTATGAACGTTATCATAAATTACAGGGCTCCATGATAATTGTGTTTAAATTATTTTCTTTTTTTCTTTTCTATTTCAAACATCCAAAAAGATTATTTTCTTTAGGAATTACTGTAATGTACGGCGGTAAAGACAAATTAATAACAAATGCCATGCTTATCTCTCCATATTTAAATAGCCTTCACGAACACAGCTGATACAGATTATTGGAAAAATAATTTAGCTCTTTTTTTCCCGTGAGACCTTATAGATGAAAAAAAAAAACGTAGATCTCTAATTCCGATAGCCGAAAAAGGCACACACTTAATATAAATATATCTGCAATCAAATCAATTTGAATAATTGTTAAAAGTATGTGCACTCTTGTTTATCATACTGTAATTATTTTCCCTACATTTTTACATCTTTTTAATAGGTACTCACTTCCTATGCATTTCCATTGGCTCCAAACCTTATAATTATGAGTAATCTTTGTATTATAAAGTACAAAGCAATTTAGAGTACATAAAGTATTTTACCTTTGAAATACCTTACTTTAAAAGTACTGGACTCTCGTCACCAGTACCGAGACAGTTCGGGAACGTTATATTAGCAGGCATATGTTACTTCGAATAGAAATATTAAAGGCTTGTAAAAATATTATTTCATATTATTTTCTGTTTCATTTGTTTGATGTCGGCTACCCCCCAAATTGGGGGAAATGCCTTGATATATGTATGTATTACCATGATTAATTCCTGATTGTGCTATAAAAAGAAGAAAAAAAAATATTTGAATGAAGAAATGCAAGCTATTGAATATAATATTCTAAGAGAATACCGTTACTTTTAGCTAAACATAAAGGAGTATGAAATGTAATTAGCCTATTTAGGGCGTCCACACGATTCAAACTAACGTTGGTATTAGAAAAGACAACATATTATATATAATACAAGACCTTGCTATAGAGTGCACTACCACCTATTTCTGAAATTAGGAATCTTTAATGTTACAAGAAATAACTATTTCACATTCATTTAGGTAAGTATTCTTTTCTACGAATTTTTTTTTTTGAAAATGCTTTGCCGTTCTGTCTTGCTCTTTCTTAATCAACCTTTATTGATATTCGAAACTGAATGTTTGATAAACTGAAATTTACATAACATGTTTACTGATATATTACCTTTTTCTCTGTTATCCTGATCTCTGTAATACAGTTTTTTTATGTTCTCTCTCTCTCTCTCTCTCTCTCTCTCTCTCTCTCTCTCTCTCTCTCTCTCTCTCTCTCTCTCTCTCTCTCTCTCTCTCTCCTCTTCATACGAGCTATAAAAAAATATTTTCATTAGCAAGCTTTCTTTTCCTCAAAATTGGAATGAAAGGTTGGATATTATTTGGTAGCTTGTCCCTATAACCTGAAAAGTTATATTTTGCAATGTATGAAAGGCCTTTTAGATTCCATTCCCACTACTCCGTTTTGGTAATGATAAACTGAATGTCTTTTACTGTTAAAAATAAACTGAAACCTTACATATGAAAACTATATTTCATACTGCCTGCAGTAAAATTAAGATAAAATAATTTACGTCATACGTCATTGGTATATGCTGTTTGCAAGAATATATCTAATATTGCCTCCTCTATGTTATGTAATTAGGCAATAATACATTTTATTAAGAATATGAGAGAACCTACATATATATATATATATATATATATATATATATATATATATATATATATATATATATATATACAGTATATATATATATATATATATATATATATATATATATATATATATATATATATATATATATATATATATATATACAGTATATATATATATATATATATATATATATATATATATATATATATATATATATATATATATATATATACAGTATTATATATATATATATATATATATATATACTGTATATATATATATATATATATATATATATATATATATATATATATATATATATATACATATTATCCATGTTTCATTAATAATGATACAATTGTAACGTTTAATATCATTTTATCCCTACCTGTATGACTTTGATTATGTAAGGGATTATAAGTACTGCTATTTGTATACATTAGTTTATATATAGTAATAAATTTTATATCGAGTAAGAAAATACGATTCCTTTATATGTCTGTACATGATTTTCTTTTGAATATGCTTGG
>NC_090730.1:53985575-53995575 GCF_036898095.1 Palaemon carinicauda
GTGATTATTTTACCATTTGACACTTTTACGTTTCTGAGTATAGACAGGAATTTGATAATTATGAAGGTTCGAAAATGTTCAGTCAGTTAATTATATAATTTCCTATAATGTTATTTTGCCTATTGGATGTTTCAAAATCTCAGCATATAATTTATGACTTCTGTTATTTTAAATATCTTTCTTGAAACAATTTGCAATTGCTTAACATCATCTGCCTTTCACCTGTTCTTTGGTACACTTGCACTATGAACAGGTACCTTTCTTTAATTTTATTGACTTGTGGGAGAAAGCAGGCTGTATGAGCTTGCAATTGCAACTCTAAATGTATCATTTGCCAGTTACAGTGTCTTAAAAACTTCCCGGAGTAGTTAACATGAATTATTCAGTAACAATGCTTCCATCTGTGCTTCCTCAATATTACCTAATTCTTCGAAATTAAAGCTTAAGAAACTCATTCAGATTCTTCCATCTCCTAGTGGTAGAATTTGGATCTGCTGAAATTTTGATTAGTTCAGAGCATTCAATATGTGGCACCATTGTGAACAAATTTGCCAAACATTAAGCTAGGCAAACTGAATTGTGATGTGCAATCTGGACTAAGCTACGTCTTCCCTCTTTTTTATATGCACTTTATTTCATGCAAACAAAGCCTAACGTTGAACACTTTTACTTGCAAAAAAATTCAGCTTACATTGCAATAATACTGTTATCACTAAATAATCACTCAAACCTATTACTCATCGATGACTTGATCACTTGAGAAGTATCTTGAAAATGTATGAATCTACAACTCCAGCTTACGTCCTTAGTTTTGTGGTGTGTGTGTGTGTCTGTGTATGTGTGTGTTCGTGCACGCGCGTGTGTATAATATAGCTCATACTATCTTAACCTTTGCTCTTGTGTGCTTACCTGCAATCATAAAGTATTATTAGTACTACATTTTCCATCTCATTCTCTGTCTCCGATTTCTTGGTGGAAGTACACATGATTTTGATACTTTTACAAACGGTTCTATATGTGAAAAAAATACATGATATCTACTGTGAGGACTAACATCATGTAAACAACACAGAGCATAAGCCACCAAGCATATTCAAAAGAAAATCATGTACAGACATATAAAGGAATCGTATTTTCTTACTAGATATAAAATTTATTACTATATATAAACTGATGTATACAAATAGCAGTAGTTATAATCCTTTACATAATCAAAGTCATACAGGTAGGGATGAAATGATATGAAACCTTACAATTGTAGCATTATTAATGAAACCTGGATAATATATATATATATATATATATATATATATATATATATATATATATATATATATATATATATATATATATATATTATATATATATATATATGTGTGTGTGTGTGTGTGTGTGTGTGTGTGTGTGTGTGTGTGTGTGTGTGTGTGTGTGTGTGTATATATATGTAGGTTCTCTCATATTTTTAATAAAATGTATTATTGCCTAATTACATAACATAGTGCAGGAAATTTTGATATATTCTTGCAAACAGCATATACCAATGACGTATGACGTAAATTATTTTATCTTAATTTTACAACAGGCAGTAAGAAATATAGTTTTCATATGTAAGGTTTCGGGTTATTTTCAACAGCAAAAGACGTTCAGTTTATCATTACCAAAACGGAGTAGAGGGAATGGAATCTAAAATGCCTTTCATACATTGCAAAATGTAACTTTTCAGGTTATAGGAACAAGCAACCAAATAATATCCAACATTTCATTCCAATTTTGAGGAAAAGAAAGGTTGCTAATGAGAACATTTTTAGACAGAGAGAACATAAAAAAACTGTATTATTGAGATCAGGAAAACAGAGAAAAAGGTAATATATCAGTAATCATGCTATGTAAATTTCAGTTTATCAAACATTGAGTTTCGAATATCAATAGAGGTTGGTTAAGAAAGAGCAAGACAGAGCGGCAAAGCATTTTCAGATAAAATTCGTTGAGAAGAATACTTTCCGAAATGAAAGTGAAATAGTTATTTCTTGTAACATTAAAGATTCCTAATTTCAGCAATAGGTAGTGCACTCTATAGCAAGGTCTTGTATTATATATAATATGTTGTCTTTTCTAATACCAACGTTAGTTTGAATCGTGTGGACGCCCTAAATAGGCTAATTATATTCCACACTCCTTTATGTTTAGCTAAAAGTAACGGTATTCTCCTAGAATATTATATTCAATAGCTTACATTTCTTCATTCAAATATCTTTTTTTTTTTTTTTCATAGCACAATCAGGAATTACTCATGGTAATACATACATATATCAAGGCATTTCCTCCAATTTGAGGGGTAGCCAACATCAAACAAATGAAACAACAAATAATATAGAATAATATTTTTACAAGTCTTTGATATTTCTATGCGAAGTAACATATACCTGCTAATATAACGTTCTCGAACTGTCTCGGTATTGGCGATGAGAGTCCAGTACTTATAAAGTAATGTATTTCAAAGGTAAAATACTTTATGTACTCTAAATTGCTTTGTACTTTATAATATAAATATTACTCATAATTATAAGGTTTGGAACCAATGGAAATGCTTAGGAAGTGAGTACCTATTAAAAAATGTAAAAATGTAGGGAAAATAATTACAGTATGATAAACAAGAGTGCACATACTTTTAACAATTATTTAAATTGATTTGATTGCAGATATTATATCAAATTTGTGCCTTTTTCGGCTATCGGAATTAGAGATCTACTTTTTTTTTTTCATCTATAAGGCCTCACGGGAAAAAAAAGAGATAAATTATTTTTCCAATAATCTGTATCAGCTGTGTGTTCGTGAAGGCTATTTAAATATCGAGAGATAAGCATGGCATTTCTTATTGATTTGTCTTTACCGCCGTACATTACAGTAATTCCTAAAGAAAATAATCTTTTTGGATGTTTAAAATAAAAAAGAAAAAAAGAAAATAATATAAACACAATTATCATGGAGCCCTGTAATTTATGATAACGTTCATAATCTGTGGTATCACGTGGTGATAAAGTTAATCTCTTCAAAGGCTTTCTTTTCCTCTTTCTTGTTGATTTCACGTAAAGGGTGTTTAGGGAGGAATTGATGGAGGCTTGAGAGGCATAGGTATGTGGTGAAGAAATTTGTGTTACCCCTTCTTATATCATCCGGATTCCACGTGTTCCTTCTCGGTCAATTCATTACTTTCATAGGGTACTATTGTTTCTCTTCATCAGAAAAAGCGCAGACGTCTGATCAAGTCAACAGGGCTTATATATCCAATTCGGTATGAAGGATAAAGGAACTGATAATTTTTTTTTTCTTTTTTTGCATGAAACCACATAACAGTTCATGTCTATAGTATCTTCAACAAGAATTTCATTAACATAGCTCTAAAAGAAACATATTAGATTCTATTTTATCAGAATGAGTCTGAATGTACATATAAGGTGAAGTGGTATCCACCGTCTGATCACGAACGCTGTAACTCCAAAAATATCGTGAAAAGAGGTATAGCACTTCCACTCACTATATCACTCGTTAATTATCACACAATTATTGTATAGGGATCCTAATGCAGAAAAATAATTACTGCCAAGATGATCATGTTTATCGAAATAATGGAAAAAAAGGTATAAAATTTTTATGAAGGAAAGTTCGCATATTAGTTTTGTTAAAGATCGTCACCTTAACTTTCAATAATTATAACTTTAATTCTTTAAGTGATATGAAACATTTTTCTTGTGGTTTCTGGAAGTGCATCAATATGAACACATTACCCGATTATTTTTCTGGCCACCCAAGGGTATAGTCTGAAATTAAAAACTAAAACACACACACACACACACACACACACACACACACACACATATATATATATACATATATATATATATATATATATATATATATATATATATATATATATATATATATATATATATATATATATATATATATATATATATATATATATATATATATACACGCTGTTCCAAAAGTATTGGGCACATTGTGACATTGAATATCCTGAAAACTATAAAGGATATAAAAACGTATCTGGTATATTCAGAAAGTTTATAATCTCAAGTTTTTCATAGAATGATTAAAGATGTTCAATATGAGCACCATTGGTCATACGACACACATCAAGCTGATAGTCCAATCTTTGCCAAACGCATCCCAGCATTACATTGTCAACGGTTGTAACCGCTTTTGATATTCGGGCCTTCAGCTCTTCAACATCTCTTAGACTGAGAGGCACATAGACCAGTCCTTTCATGAATCTCCACATAAAAATATAAATCTCAGGTTGTGATATATGGAGATCTGGGAGACAAGGGCATGAGATTGTGATCATCTTGGCCACACCGTCCAATCCATCTGTCTGACAGTGTTGTTTTCAGAAACTGTCAAACCCTGTGGATCCAGTGTGGTAGTGACCCACCCTGTTGGAAAATGATGTCATCAGACTATTCCTCACCTAATTTATCCATTATCCAGTTTTCCACCATGTCGAGGTGCATCTCACCATCGACTGTTGCTCTTTCAAAGAAGAATGGTTTGTGAACAGCTTTTTTGGACATGGCACAAAGCATGTTCACCTTTGGGGAATCTCGCTGATGCTCAAGAAGTTCACGTTGGTTCTTAGTACCCCATATGCAAGTGTTATGCTTGTTAATTTTACCATTTACGTGGAAAGTCCATCATCGCTAAAAACAAGCTGGTCATCAAACCCGTCATCGTCATTACAATGCCAAAGTCAAGACGAGCTGGTTTATCAGTGCCCTTTAACTGTTGCACTAACTGTAGCTTGTAAGGCGTAATATACAGTCGTGTTTTTCAGACACGACAAACAGTTGTAGGATGCTGAAGTTCCCTACTGGCTCTTCTGATCGATTTACGTGGGCTCCGCTGGAAAGCAGTTCAAACCTTTTCAACCACATCTTCTGAAGTTCAGGGGAATCCTGTTCTCTTAGCTGGGCATAAGCACACATCTGATATGAATTCACCATAAACTCTTACTATGGACTTCCTTTCGGATGGCTCTTTTCCGAATTTTCTGTCAAATGCACGTTGAACAAGTGTCTATGATTCAGTTTTTTGCAAATTGTAGCACACAAAACGCCTTCTGTGGTTGATTAAACGCCTTTACTGGATCTGAAAAGAAGTGTGCAAATCAATTGCCTTACATAAAACCTTAATGCCATTAGCATTGAAATGGCATCACTTTCATGTTACTACTAGATAAGGGGACTTGAAATGTGCCCAAAACTTTTAGAATACCCTGCGATATAAGAAGTAATGGAAAATTTGAATAAATAATCTTTAAAAAACATCAACAACATTTAAGAAGCTAACTATATTTAACTATGAAAAGACCTAAGTCAGCGTGTTCAGCATAAAATAACAGCTACAACTTTTGTGAAATATATATATATATATATATATATATATATATATATATATATATATATATATATATATATATACATATATATATATATATATATATATATATATATATATATATATATATATATATATATATATATATATATATATATATATACATACACACACACACACACACACACACACATATATATATATATATATATATATATATATATATATATATATATATATATATATATATATATATATGTGTGTGTGTGTGTGTGTGTGTGTATGTATGTATGCATATATATATATATATATATATATATATATATATATATATATATATATATATATATATATATATATATATATATATAAGCTTCAAATCATTATCTAAAAAAAAAATTACCTCACGTTTACCTACTTTAATAAAGAGATCTTAAATTCACGTAACTGGTTTTAAACTTATACTACATAAAGCAAATATAGTAGCCATTTTACTCTCTACTATGCCTTTTTGGGCAAATATAGAGTGCTTTTCGATATCTCACAGGGTAATCACTTGATCAGAATTTTACTTTGACACAGCACTCTATAGACCTTCCCTTAATTTTTGATACCATAATGCATTTTCAAATCTAGTAAATCAAGATATTTACTCATGTAATGATAAAGCTTCAGCAAAGGAATAAGGTAAATAGGTAACGCCATTCAAATACCTACAGTCCTCCGTCCCTCCCATCTCCTTACCCCTCTTTCTTGACCCTCCTCCTATCCCTCTAGTAACCTCAATTCTTAATCTCTCCGGTGTTGCTTACTGTAACTTTTCAGTAACCTGTTATATGGATATGTTGGATTTTTCCTATAATTTCTATTGACATTTCATGATACTTTTGTATTTCGGCAGGGTGTATAAGGAAATTTTTGTTTTCAGCTTATTCATCCAACTTAATGAACCTGCCTGAGAGCCTCTTAAATCCTTAAAGTTTTGTGCGACAAAGGGCTGCGACTTGGGATGATAACCAAAATTCATTCTCACACTACAGCTTAAGACCATCATACAATAACAAAGATTCATATATCTAAATCCAAGCGTTATTCCTATTTGAGAGCAAGTTCACCAAGTTGCGTAGATAGGCTAAAGGCACTCCTTTTACACTCTGACGAAATGCTACAATATCATGACATGTTAAAAGAATTTAACAGGAATACGACATATAAATTCTATCACTTATTAACAAATATAACAGGTTATAGAAAGGGTAGAGTAAGCTACAACAGAAAAACTAGGAATTGGAATTACTGGAGAAATAGGAGGAAGGTAAAAAAAGAGGGCGAAGTAGAGGGGAGGGACGGTCGAGTATAGTTACTCAAATTGCTTTACCTACTTACCCGATTCACTTGGGTTAATTAACCATAGAACAATAACACATTTGGCAAGGACGTGCTTACAGCACCAGTATTGAACCAAACAGCACCTCACTCTATATAGCTTCAGTGCATTCTGCATTGTGACTGAGAGATGGTATATTATGGAGCTTGCTCCTTAGGAATTTTCCAAAGAATGGATTTAGAGGGATTTTCCCCCGACATTTGGGATAGAGCGTGTATTACTTTACGGATGAAAATCACCCGATGTTATTTATAGTGTACATTCTGTGTTTTAATATGTATGTGTCTCTCTTTAGAGATACTGAATATTAGTTTACGTAGATTATAAAGTGATTAGGAATACCAAAACTTTTAAATATATCTCCACAAAGGAGCTAGAAAACATCATGAACAAAAATGGTGCATTATTAGACATATGAGATGAGAATGACAATAAAGATGATGGACAGAAAGATAGCCCAGAATCTGAGGTTTTTTTTTATAACAGTGATAATAATGAAGACTTTGTCATAGGACCTAGTGATGGGGAAAGGGGTTATATAAGTACCACCTGCTCGGAAAAAAAGGCGTACATCAACACCTAAGAAAGGCCATACTGCCTCTAGGCCTACATTTCATCCTCTCCTACTACCACCTCTGCTGGCTCTACTTCTGCCGTGCCTGCTACCTATACTTCTATTTCTACTGCTCCTGCTTTATCTACTTCTGTTGTGCCTGCTACCTCTCCTGCTACCACACCTAATGTCTTGATGTCTGTTGCCCCTATTTCCATTGTTCCCGCTGCAAAGCCTGCCTTTGGGCCTTCTGATACACTTATTTGTCAAAGGGAAAGAAAGTTTTGTGTTTGCGATGATGATGATGGTCCACCAATTGCTGACTTTAGTGGGAAAACCCTGACTATAAAGTCCGGTTTTAGGTGGAATTCTCGTCCACAGGTACCATCAACCACAAGAACAGCAACAAGGAACATTATTCCACTATTTACTCCTGAGCCAACGCAGGAAACACACCACGCTGCTATCTCAGAGGAAATGCTTCGCTTTGTTTTTCGAGGACCAAATTATTGACGAACCAGAAAATTCATATCGATGCTGCAAAGTATGTCAAGAAAAAAAATGAAAACACTACATAATCCGCAACAAACCCTGCAGAGATGCGTGCACTAATTGGACTTTTGCTTCTCAGTGGTAACTAAAGACACGACCATCTATCAACCTCAGAAATGTGGAGCCTAAAAATTGGAGAAGCTATTTACTGCGTGGAGCAGCTATTTACTGTGTGGAGCAGCTATTTACTGTGTGGAGCAGCTATTTACTGTGGCAATGTTACAAGGTTGCTTTGAGTTCTTACCAAAAATTTTTCGGTTATATAACCTCAAAAAAAGCCAGAGAGGCAACAAGATAAAAAAACTTGCAACTTCATTAAAAATTGTGAGAAAAGTACGATCCCCATGTAAAACTTACTGTGAATGAACAATTACTGGCATTTAAAGGCAAGTGCCTTTTCCGTACGTATATAACCATTAAGCCAGTTAAATATATATATATATATATATATATATATATATATATATATATATATATATATATATATATATATATATATATATATATATATATATATATATATATATATATATATACAGTATATATATATATATATATATATACATATATATATATATATATATATATATATATATATATATATATATATATATATATATATATATATATATATATATATATATATATATATATATATATATATATATATATATATATATATATGTATATATATATATATATATATATATATATATATATATATATATATATATATATATATATATGTATATGTATATGTATATGTATATAGTAGAACCTCTACATCCGAAGTAAAATTCGAGCAAATTTTTGACTCAACACCCGAATTTTATTTCGACACACGAAGTAGCAATTTTCGTCGTACCGGTTGTATCCGAATTTTTCGACACGCGAAGTACAACTCTACACCCGAATGTTTTTTTCGACACCCGAAGTAAACAATACTCGTACGCGTAGTCGGTGCTCATAGCGCCTGAAGTGTTTTTTATTTCCGCCGATAGAAGGCAGCACATCGACCTCGGAGGGACGCTCAATTAGCGCGGCTTGGGTCAGTCCTCTGTTCTCGTCGGCTTCTTGCGGTTGTGCTCTGTGCGTTCTAATATTAACTGTGATTTAATCATGATTTTTTACGTGCATCCATTAACGATAATTTACGTAAATCATGGGTCCAAAAAGGCTTAGTTTTGGCAGTGGTAGTGGTAGTGGTGAGAAAAGAAAGAAGGAAATGCTTTCTATAGAAATTAAGCAGGAAATTATTGAAAAACATAAGCGTGGCATCAGCGTGAGTGAACTTGCTAAACAGTATGGCCGTAATATGTCGACGATCTCGACAATCCTTAAACAGAAGGGAGCTATTAAAGCAGTGAAACCTTCTAAGGGGATCACTATAATTTCCAAACGCCGTACCCCTATCATAGAAGAGATGGAACGACTTCTACTAGTGTGGATTAAGGATAGAGAGATCGTTGGCGACACCATCACCGAAACCGTTATCTGCGAGAAGGCGCACGCCATCTTTACGGACTTGAAGGAGGAGAGCTCTGGGGTTGATCCTGGGGAGAGTTCAACCGAGCCTTCTTCAGATGATTTCAAGGCATCTCGTGGCTGGTTCGAGAAATTTAAGAAACGGTCCGGGATTCATTCAGTTGTTCGCCACGGAGAGGCTGCTAGTGCGGACACAAAGGCTGCAGCTGACTTTGTTAAGAAATTCGAAAATATCGTAAAGGAAGAAGGCTACGTAGAGCAGCAGGTGTTCAATTGTGATGAAACCGGGCTGTTTTGGAAGAAGATGCCGAGTCAAACCTACATCACTGCTGAAGAGAAGAAATTGCCTGGGCATAAGCCAATGAAGGATCGGTTGACTCTTGCTCTATGTGCCAACGCTAGCGGGGACCTTAAAGTCAAGCCCTTGCTTGTTTACCATTCGGAAAACCCTAGGGCCTTTAAAGCACACAACGTCGATAAGGATCAGCTTCATGTTTTCTGGCGATCCAACTCGAAGGCCTAGGTCACTAGGCAATTCTTTCTGCAATAGGTAAACCAAGTTTTCGGTCCATCTGTGAAGAAGTATCTTCATGAGCAGAAATTGCCTT
>NC_090730.1:54000575-54023075 GCF_036898095.1 Palaemon carinicauda
TAGGTACATTAAAAAAAATAATAACAATAATGCAAATGAACAGATATTACCAAAGGAAAGAAAAAATGCATGATAAATACAGATCACATATAGGGTACATTGCTAGCAAATGATTATATGGTACTAAAAAAATACTGATAAACATATGATTCTGTAACTTTGTTAAAGAATAATTGTTACCTTTGTAAGAAATATAGATTATTATAATACGGTAATTGATAAAGATATTTGTTACCTTGGTAAAGATACAATTTTAGTGCACAAACATGAATTCCGTGTACGTACACGTACCACGGTTTCGTACACACACACACACACACACACACACACACATATATATATATATATATATATATATATATATATATATATATATATATATATATATATATATATATATATATATATATATATATATATATATATACATGCCCATATATTCTGTTTTTTTTTTTTTAACATTCCGGCTTATATATTTTATTAGATGCCGAAAAAAGGATTTATTTTTTTAATGTTTTTTAAAATGCTTTTTAAAAATGCAATGGTGCTATAGTCTCTTCAATTACATATTACTACCATACTGACTGCTTTTCGTACACAACACTTTTCCAAGTCAATTTTACTCCTTTTAGCGAATAAAGGGGCCACTTTCAAACAGCTTTAAATTGAATTAAAGACGTTCTCTTTGAGCTGCAAACTATTGTTCCTTAACCTACGCTAAACAAAGATGTTAACGGCGATAAATATCATCACCGTCACAACTCTTCCTGCTAGTGGTATGGGGTGAGGAAATTCTTCATAAGTCGGTGACGAGTGGTCCATCTCGGTCAATTTCATCAACCGCTTGGCTACCTGTTTTTTTTATGGGAGAGGTAAAGATGGAACCGTTGTTGACCACGTGAAGTTCGCGAAGTAGGCTTGTTCTCTGATGATGGTCTAGATTCCTTTCACCATGGAATTAGGGGATGTCCCGATACAACCGTCTGCTGCAATGAAGATTTGGGAATAGGAAATGGATCCGCCCGGGCATGATACATTGAAGCCGGCCTTGCCGTATCGTATCCACGAGCCGTTGTTCAGTCTGCAATTGAACTCATTATTGTTAAAGGGATAAAGCTTATCCAGACAATTTTCACTTATATGGGAGAGAGCACCGTCTAGCACTATACCTAACTCGCATGAATCCAAGTTTTTATGGAATTCAAGTATGTCAGCTGTACATATTTTCTATCCATTGCGTCTGAACAGTGAGTTAATTGATTTAAGTCTTTAATGACCGTATATATTTCCTTGTCTGGGGAAATCAATACGTGTCTTATCAAACTAGATATTACTGGATTTGAGCGATTCGTCATGAAAGTCGGAAATGGTGATATCCTGTAAGATTGCCAGGCATCAGAAGAATCAAAGGGAATTGTAATCATAATCCTGTTATTTTCAACACTTACTGTAATTAGGCTGTAATAAAATTCTAACCTACATGCGTCTAACAGAAGAATATAGCCTAGTTTCCCCCGTCCGTTCTCCACAATTAACTTTAAGTATTTTATTGGCAACAAATGGGGTGACAGTACACCTTTAGTCGCTAACGTGATTGCTTCCACATAATCTTTTGATTTCTCAATGAAATGTGCAATTCTGTTATGTATGTGATCTATTTTTTAACGTTGCCACCAAATCCTGTACAGTACTTCCATAATCTGATTGATAATACTTGAATGTTCATTTACTAAACTCATAACTTGATTGATTGAAGCTGACTGATTCCTTAATTCTGCCATAATCAATTCATCTTCATGAGTCAAGAACTCAATTTTCTTATTTTGATTACTAATCTTAAGACAATTGGAAATTCCTAAACCTAAATTTGCAATAGACCCAAAGATGATTAGTGCAGCAAAAATAAACGGGTTAGGTGTCTCAATATTTTCGTGTCCTACAGTCCACATCAAGAAGTCACGAGCCAAAGATTCTGTCTCGTAAGTCTTATTTTGCAAGTCATCAGATAGCATCTCTGCAACTTTTAGTGTCGATCCAAGCGAACTCTCTGTATTCAAAGGAAAATGTCTTTTATGCAATTCATCTAATGAGACAGCAAACCTTGAAATGGTTGCTTTTTAAGCTAGTGACGTCATTCTCTGGGAGAAAAATTGCTTGCATTCGCACTTCAACAACTACGTTACTTGATGTAATAAAAACGTCTTCTTGTCTTTCAACTATAGTGCCATATTTAAAATCTATACTTTTAGTTTTAGAGCTCATCCCAAACGAGAAAAATGTCTGAGCGAACAATATCACTCCCAACAACATAAAATGCATCTTGGAAACCTGTAACGAGAAAAATATATGTAATTACTCCTGTATTAAGAAAAAAACTTTTAACATACAAATAAAAATCTTCCCCACACTTCTTTCCTCTTATTTTAATTTCTTATGTGAGCCAGTGGTACGATTCTCTCATAAATGGGTTGGGATACGTTTTGAACTCTAAACCTATCGGCCGTTAACGTTTCCAAAATGTTAAATGGGCCTTCAAACTTGGGTGTTAGTTTATAATTGAGTCCTTTACGTACAATTACCTGTATGTATACATTATCACCCACGGTATATGTTTTAGTTGGCTTCGCTATTTTATCATGATTCTTTTTCATTAGGATTTGTGATTCTTCTAAATTCTTTCGAAGGATATCAAAACGACTTTTGCTTGCATTTATACATTCTTTTAAAGGATTTGATAGATTAGTTGTAGGCGTTAATACAAGGAAAGGCGCTCTAACTGGGGTACCATACAATGCTTCGTGCGGTGACATTTTAATTGATATATGATATGAATGATTCAGAGTACTCAGTACCGCAGGTATTGCAATATCCCAGTTGGGGTCTGATTCCCCTAGTGTTACTCTTGATATATTTAAAACCTTCCTATTTGCTCTTTCCACTAGCCCATTCGACTCTTGGTGATATATCATGGTATTTATTTTCTTTATGCTAAGGAATTCACACAATGAGGTAAGAAAGTGATTATTAAATTCTCCACCCGAGTCTGAGATTATCATGTGTGGAATTCCATTTGTACAAATGTAACACTCGTAAAACTTCCTAGCGCATTCAATCGCAGTTTTAGTTTTAAGCGCTATTAGTTCTGTATATCGAGTCAAAGCATCTACAATTACTAAGAGGTGCTAATTTCCTCTATTTGACTCGTAAAATCCTGTTAACAAATCTAAATGTATTCTTTCAAAGGGTTGATTGGGCACGGGATAAGCCCCTAGGCTGACAGGTGTTTTCGTATGCCCTTTGTTTTCCTGACATGTGCGACAATTAGCTATGTGTCTTTTTATATCTGTAAGCATTGTATGCCAATAAAACAAGGATTTGGCTTTCTGTGACATTAATGAGAACCCTGGGTGTCCATGCAATGGATTTGCATGCAACCAATTCAGGACAGTGGAAATAAGTGAGATTGGTATTAACACTTGGTCGTTAGTACATGTGGTGTATTGGGTGTTTTCCTTGTCACGGTCCTACACAGAATATTATCATTAATTATATGATTCAGCTGCTTATACTTTATATATCCCTTTTCCTTATGATTGCCTTTCAAAGCATTTATAATTGTTTCTAATTTCTGATCTTTTCTTTGCTCAGTCTATAATAATTCAGCGCTCCAGCCCAAATCTTCTTGTTCAGATATCGTTTTAACAATAGGCATGGATGTTGATATATCTATTAATTCAGCTAAAGGCTCCGTACAAGATGACACGGGGTTGCGTGATAATGCATCAGCAGTGATATTTGCTTTCCCAGGTAAATACCCGATTCTCGCGCTGAAGTCTTGAATGATCAAATGCCACCGAGTTCTTTTGGGGCTGTGGCTCAAGCCTTTAAAGAAGTCGGTTAGTGGTTTATGATCAGTAGGAACCTTAACAGGATAAGCATATATTATGAACTTAAAATGCACTAGTGAATTAACAATAGCTAGCCCTTCCTTGTCTATTACTGCATACTTACTTTCGGAAGTTCTCAGTTTTCGAGAATAAAAAGCTATCGGGAAAAATTGTTTATCATCTTGCTGAAGCAATACCCATCCTACTCCTAGGTCTGAGGCGTCTGTTGCAATGAAGAATTCCTTACCGAAGTCAGGAAATTTTAAGATAGGAGAACTACACAGTTGATCTTTCAAGGTATTAAACGCCTGTTGATGTTGCTCAGACCATAAGAAATCTACGCCCTTCTTCGTAAGATCAGTTAAGGGATCGGCTATTATTGAATAGTTGCGTATAAAACGCCTGCAATATCCACTACAACCCCGAAATTGCTGTATTCCCTTGACATTAGTAGGTATGGGAAAGTTACGGATAGCTGACACCTTATCATGGATTACTTTAAGACCTTAGCTTGACACCATAAAACCCAAATATATCAATTCCGTTTTGAAAAATTCACACTTACTAATCTTTACCCTTAAGTTATGTTGTCTTAGTCTCTGTAGTACTAGTTCTAATTTACGTAGATGTTCTTCTAAGGTGTTGGAAAAGATTACAAGGTCGTCCAGATAGGCATGCAATATATCCCCTGGAAAGTGTCCAAACACTATGTTAATCATTCTTGTAAATGTTATGGGAGCACAACGTAGACCAAAAGGCATCCGTAAAAATTCATAATGTCCCCTGGTTGTGCTGAAGGCTGTGTATGGGATACTATTTTTTTCTAATGATATCTGGTGAAAGCCTTTAAGTAAGTCCAAACTGGTAAAATATTTATTCTGACCTAACAAAGACAAAATATCGTCAGTAAATGGCACAGGGAATCGATCAGGGATTGTGTCCTCGTTTAGACGACGGAAGTCTACGCAGATACGCCATGTTCGATTTTTTTTTGGTACAACTATTAATGGAAAATTATAAGGGCTTTTCGATTTCCTAATGACTCCTCCTTCTAGCATTTTACTTACTTCATCATTTGTTTCATTCTGGAATTTCATAGGGAGTCTGTACGAGGGTACATAGATAATTTTCTGCTTGTCCTTTAACCTTATTTGATGCTCAATCACATCTGTTTTTCCTAAGGATCCATCCGTAGTGGAAAAAAAATCATGATATTTAGTTAAAAGTCCAAAAATTTTCTGCTGAATTTTTTCGTCTTGAATGTCTTTATTGATTTTATTTTTAATAGATTGTCAAAGGGACTCATCCGCAACTGATTGAGCGTGATTGATTTCAGCAACGGTAAGAATACGATGTTTATAAACTTCTACATCCAAGATATGTTGATTTTTGTGAATTACTAAAGTGGTAGTTAAATGATTACAGACTTCAATATTACATTGTTGATGTGAGCCTACTGTATAAATAGCTTGTGTGACAGACAATCCGTTCGTTTTCAAAGTGTCGGAAACGATTAATATTTCAGATCCTGGTAATGTTTTCTTTACTTGCACTATTAAATTTAAAGGTACGTTTGGCTCGATAGATTGCGTGCAAGACGATATCACGGGGTCGTGTATATTATTTCTTTATTAGTGAGACAAGTTATTGGTTCTTCAACGTACGTTACGGTTACATTTGTCGTCTCCTTTTTATCCAAAGGTATTAGAAGACTTATAGAATTTTTCTTTGATATACACTCCGTGCTTGACAGGGGCTAAGATAATTTTTTTATTTCCAATAGATGGGTATCCTATAATTACAGCTGGATACATATCAATGTTTTGTACAACAACAAATGTATCGGCAAACGTGCACTTACCGACCTTGAACTGAACATGAGTTACGCCTTTTACATTTAATTCATTATTTCCTATACCAGAGAGTCTCACTCCGGATTTTCTATCGGAAAGTTCGAAAACAACAAATGATGTATATTCAAATCCATGATATTACATGGACTACCAGAGTCAAAAAATAATGTAAAGGATTTGTGTTCTAAATTCACAGCATATAATGTTGGTCGTAACTCTTTTTGGCTTATCATTGTACGAATTCGTTGCAAATCTACGGGAGCATGCACTGTTTTACTTAATTCGGCCGTGTGTTTCATAGGAAAATCTATTGCCTCACAATGATCTGATAAAACATTAAATTGATTATTCAATACTACTGATGTTGACTTGAATGACCTTGACCCAACATCACCCTCTTCCCCACTGGAGTTAATTATGTGGTATTTGCTTTGCTCTGCACATTCTGAAAATTAGTCTGACCTTGCGAGGTCTGGTTTGACGACCCAGGCTCAGCATTATTCGAAGAACTGTTTGTTTGTTTGGGATTCTGAACTACATTGACGTTTGGTTGTTTGTTCTTATTAAAATAAGGATTTTTCTTTTTATTTCCATAGGGATCTGACTGTGGAATTAACTGTGTATTTCTTGGATTCTGTTGTGTCTTACGCGAGTAGCACTGCCTATATGAATGAGTCGAACTACTTTGTATCGAACAGAATTTCGTTCTGCAGTCCGCGATCAAGTGACCTTGACGTTTGCAATTATAACACGTCATTCCTGCCACTTGACTATTATTAACTACATTTAATTATTGTGGCTTTGTTTCATTTTTTACAAAAACTTGAGTTAACACGGGTTCAAGGGCAGGACACTTAGACATGTGTTTCTTTATCTGTTTATATACATCCAATTCTGTACTTGCAGGCGTTAACATTTTATTAAAACACTGCACTAAAGTTTCAGGCAACATAAGTGTCATGCAAGTTAAGTACATTAATAGTAAAAAAAATCTTTCACCGAGATGTTATCTCTAGTAACCCAAGCGGAATTACCTAAAATATCTTGATATTCATTAAGCCTATCAGCTATGAGAGGTGCTCTCTCAACAACATTAAGCTGAGTCATAGTGGTTTGATTAAGTGTATTTCTTAACGTTAATGCTACATCCAAGGCTTCTTCACCTCCATAGACCGCGCATGACCTGACTTTGAAATCATCACAGGTAACTGCTTCTTGAAATGAAACACCTCTTAAATACCCACTCGCATCCCCTTTAGAAAAGTCTATTTAACTTTTAGCTTCTTGTAATTGTACAAAAGGGTCTACGATTTATTTGGAATTTAAATGGGCATCGACGAATGAAATCCATGACTCCACATTTTGAGGCAAGAAACCATTAAACCGACCCTGAAAAGGAAGGATTGCGGATCTAGCATTTACAAGCGTCAAAATCGGGAGGGGGTTAACCTGTCCTGCTATTGCGCTACTTGGTCCAGGAGCTGGGCTCAAGGGGGACGTCATGTTTACGATATTTCTTATCCTATCTCTTTGACCCTTTGCAATTCTATCAAAATATCTATATGAATACAGATGTCCAATGCGCAAACGCATAAGCACTAAATGATAAAGATTATAACAAAATTCCCAAAAAGAATGATACTAATACAAAGATATTTCCCGAGAATTTCTGAAAGAAAACGGAACACAAAGATATTTCCCGATAATTTCTGAAAGAAAACAGAATTAGCACAAAGAGAGAAAAAAAAATTTAGATGAGAATTCGGAGTTGAACACAGTTTCCTTTAATGAAAGGAAATAGAAGATTAGCAAACCACTCACCCCAGTATTAATAGACTAACAACTCGTGATAACTACACTTCATTGCTCAGTACTGAAATGAATAAGAAAATGTACTTGTACTTAGCTTATATGGTGCTGTGTGATGTCGTCATTTCCTCTCTCTCTCTTGATGTTTGGGTGAATGTTTTCGGTTCAATTTCCTCTCTCTCTCTTGATGTTTGGGTTAATGTTTTCGGTTCGATTTCCATTGAATGTAGTGCTTCCTGAATATGTTTTGTAAGCGTTGCATGTCAGTCCTTGGTTTTCTTAGGATGTTGATTGAAGATCCAGTTCATCAGTTTGTATGTATAACATTCATTAAATGTTTCATTCTTCGATGGACTATGATACTTAGTCAAAATTGTACATTCATTACAATTGATTTCTTGAAGATCTTTCTCTGGTTTTTAGAGTTTTATTCGTTTATTCTTGAAGACCTTTCTCTGATTCTTAGAGTTTTACCGCTGCCACCATTCAATAGTGTGCTACTGTTGTTAACACACATCGAGTATGTTAGTTGGGATGTTACATATTCAAGTAAAATCAATCAAGATAACTTTAAAATGGTTTATTCTTTAAAAACAACAGTGTTAACATCACCATCATAGGAGTATAGCTGGTTTGGTCGGATGACCATTCCGTATGATGTATTGATAAGAACTGGCTAAAATATCGATATCACAGATATCATAGAGTCAGTTATCTCAGCATTCAAACACATAATATAAACTAAACATTAGTATAGATAGACACCTGCATCCGGTGGCGACACAACTCTTCCTCACGGTTTTTATTTGTGTTTATTAGTCATAAAAATGTTACATTGCTGAGATATGCTATTCGTATCTGGCTATGATCTAACTACAGCACTTTTCACACTAGTTTCTACTTCCACAATGACGTATTATGTCATGTGTTATAAACATGTAATATATGATTATTAAATATAGACCTACTTCCTACCATTTGTGTAAAACGACTATCCAAACCTGAATGACCAACCCTTCTTGATGTTGATACCTTGCCTATGAAGGACCTGATAACCAGATTCGATGCTCTTATAGACACCCACTTCACCAACGTCAGGACATCCATCAATGCCTGCACTCATGACGAAGAGGACAACCATTAAACATCGACCGAAACTCCCATGAATGTGGTAGGACAAAAAGGCCTGCCTCCTGATTCGCTGGAGCCATGACAAAGCTACCCACCACCCGCATACGCCACCTCGCAAGAAGGTATAAGCTGCTAAGAACTTTCCAACGGCCTTGACAGTCAAATCACAATAAAAAAATTTAGGCAGATAATATATTATTAACAGTTCCTACCAGCAATTGCTGCCACTCTTGGCCCCGTGAACGACTTCCTCAAGGGCGAGCCAAAAGACCTGAAGTTGTGTACCCTTTTGAAGCCACCGTCTGGAACGCAAAGAATACACTATTAATTGCTGCTAATCTAACCTTCCCCTCTCCACATATAACTCTCCTTCTCTTCACCAATGACAACGACTATGCTATTAGTGGAGTACTCAACCAAATAGTCAAGGGCTGGCTCTGCCCACTGAACTTCATCGGTAGAAAACTGTCCAGGGGTGAATCCGGTTATTCCATCTTCGACTGTGAATTGCTGGAGTAGACTTTGGTTGTGTGTTATTCCCATTACTAATTAGACGGTATAGCATTCGTTATTTGAATGGACCACAAACCTCTAGTGAATGCCTTTACTTGACAGTACAATGCCTAGTATGTCTATCAAAGCCAAAATCTCACCGATGTGGTTGAATCCCATTGCCGATGTCCTGTCAATAATCACATTTGCTGCTATTCACCTGGGATTGGATTGCAACGCATTAGTAGAACCCCAACGAAAGCATTCAAAGTAGCAAGCATGAAGGACATACTGCACATCCTCCTATATGATGCAAGTATTGGTAGACCACGACAATGTGGATAACTGCACTTATGGGCCAACTTATGTGCCTCTCACGTCACTCGTGAAAATCTACTTCACTGCTACAGATGACAAAGTTCATTTACCAGGGCATTACTAAGGCTCTAATGATTAGGTCTGCACTTATACTTCATACTCAATTTGTAAAGTATATCAACAAAACAAACAGATTCCGTATTGGGATCCTTTTCTTAACTTCAGCATTATTTTGCCTAGACTCACATCCATGTAGTATGTCCCCTACCCACGTCACGAGAACACCGTTCTCAGTTTATCATCATTGACTGCTCCACTAGTTGTTCTGAAGCCTCTCCCATGCAAACTGCAACATCTGCCTCATGTATAACTGCCTTACTTTTAGATTGGATAGCGAGCTTTGGTATCCTTAACCATATTGTTTCTCACATGGGAATCACTTCCACCTCTAAATTACAAACGTCATTAGCAAATGTTCTTAGTAATACTCTGCATCAGACAAACTCTTAGAACCCTGCAAGAAATGGAAGGCTTAACATTTTTACTTCACCTTAAAGCAGTTCTGATGTACCGCTGCAATGACTGCTACTGGTTTACTCAGCTTTCCTTGGCCCTCCTGTGATAAAAGACCAAAACTAATGATATCCTGGATTTCTCAGCAGCTAAAATGGTGTATGGCAATACTTTGATCTCACCTGCTGATTCTTTTTCCCTCTGCAAACTCCTTCAATAATGTTTAGCACATACGCTACACTGTATGGGAAATCATTCCCATCTGCCAGACTTACAAGACCCAGCGAAGCACCACATCCCAAAAGATCTAAAATCTAAAATACATGTCTTTGTAAGCACCTGCACTTACAAGGCATCATTTATTGGCCCTCTCTTTATTATCTGCCGCAAGCCAAAGTTAATTACCACTCGAGGCATAGAAAGATTAGTCTTCATTAATAGTCTAAAATCTGTTTATCTCAGGCAAGGTGACTGAATACACTTCACCTCTGTAGATCGGGCACCCTATTTCACTTATGTCTTTTTAGGGGGAAGTCCTGTAACATACTTGTTTCATCCACGCTCATAATATGTGATGCTACTGGTTTTTATTTTTCCCTCTCTCTCTCGCACTGACAATAGGACAACCTATTTAAGCTTGCCATCCAATGTTTCAAATATTAAAGTTTCAATACATTCTTTTTCTCAAATGCTTAACTGCCTCTCTATAAGCATCTTACTTGTTTAATGAATTTTATTCACATTCGCCTTTCCTCTTTATTAGCACCTAACAACCACCTTGCACGACTACATATCTTTAGTTGGTGATATTTCCATTTTCTTTACTCAAAGGAAATATCTGTTGGCTCTATGTCTTACGCTTCTTTACATCAATTTGATACTTCTTCCTTTCTTGTGCTGATTCCTATACAAATTTTGTGAAAGTTTAGGATTTAACATAATGGAAACACCTTAAAAACTTAAGGTTTGCAGAAGAAACATTACTGTTTAGTGAATCATGACAGATATTGCTAAAGATGATAAAAGAATTGAATAAAAAAAAAAACAGAAATATAGAAGTGAAAATGAATATAGGTAGAACTAATATTTCAATTGTTTTTTTTTCTTTTTTTTTAACGGACTTCTAAATATTACTATAGAATATACGTAATTAGTGGAGACAGTAATTGTTTCCAAGCAAATGAGACCGTAATTAAAAGGATATGCATAGAATAGAGACCTTTTGGTTAACAAAATGTAAATAGAAAATTAGACTTAACAGATTGGCTATCTATAGACTGTAAACGATACAGGGGAAAAAGAGAAGATGATGGAATGACGAGCCAAGTAGTTTTGGGGTTATAGCCTGGCATAGAAATACCATAAAAAGATACGAGTGAAAGGACATGTCTGGGTCCTTTGTCCTGCAGTGAACTAGTAATATCCAATGATAATGATAATACACAAGTTCACACAAACACACACATACATACACGCACACACAGACACACACACACACGCACACACACACACAAATATATACATATATATATATATATATATATATATATATATATATATATATATATATATATATATATATATATATATATATATTCTTTATTTTTGTGTTTGTATTTTCTATCTGTATGAATGTTCGTGTCTGTGCGTCTGATTATATGTGTAAATTGTAATATGTACTTATTTATTTATCTTTCTTGATATCAAACATAAAAAAGGCTTTTTATTTACAAAGAGTCAATATTCTACGATGAAATATATTTCATTTTCAATTAAATAATTCAAATTCTATTGCTGGAACTATTGCAGAAATATATTGGAGGATACTCTCATGATACCAAAAAAAGAATATCGTTCAACTACCCTTAAAATCCTAAAAAAAAAGATATTCCCTATTTTCCAATATTGAAATGTATTCAATAAAAGGGAAAAAGTGAGAGCAATAGATTTCTTTTTGTTTTTAGAATTACACAAATAATTAGATATCAATAATAAAACGATGACATAAATACACACAGGGAAATGTAATAGCTATGATAATTAATCGAAATATGATCCCGGTATTGTTTACTATACAATCACATTATTTCATATTATCGTCTATCGATTATAAAAAAAAAAAAATACTCTAATCAATGCGGCATTCAATTTCAGCATATTTGAAATAATTCATATAGACATTTGAATCATTTATTCGTATATAATTATACTGTATATTACTATTTTATTTATTTTCCGTAGATTTTCAGAAATAAAACCGTATGCAGAATTACGTTTTATGTAAAAAGAAGAACATTTCACTACGCATTTGAGTTTTTCATTTTGTAATAAAAATAGAATTTAATTGATCTTACCCTACTCTACCTTCCTGTGTCACTGACTGTTCCCCTACCCAGTCCGCTGGTCAGTGATCGGAACCTTGAAATTTGCGGATCACAATTGTACCCTGCAGATTTTGATGACTGGGTGTATACAGAATATCAATATGTCGGGTGTAATCACGGCACCCTTGAGGACTTGAGAATTTCATGATTTCCACGGTATTAAAATGAAATAAATGAATTTTTTTTTCACCTATAAGATAAAACCGTCTTTTTTTTGGGTGTCCAATCATAATATTTCATGAACAAGGAATTCAATAAAATCAATAAAATTAGGATAAATATTTTATTTTATTATCTCTCAATTGATCGATGAAGAAATACGTAACTTAACATTAATCACTGTTTCTATGCGTTTAAATTCATACCAATTATCCTAAAATATAACGATCACATAAGCAAATTATATTTATCAAATTTCATTACTTTACTTCACAGGAACTTAGCAAATAAGAAAAAAAAAATAACCAGGAGAAAAAGAAACACTAATGTCATCACATACATATTTATTGCGAACGTTTTGGTATTCCAAATGTTATCATAAGTGCTACCTAAAGAAAAAAAGAAAAAAAAATATATTTTTAAATTAAAGATTACATGAAATGAAGTAGAGAATTATTAAAAACTATTACACGCAGCTGATAAAAAATCAGTCTGTTACGAAAAGGGAGACAGCAGAGGTATTACAATTGAGGTCAGGCCTAAAATATTTTATGTGAAGAGATTCAAAAATTCTTAGTCACTTACTGAAGAACAAGAGTCATGAATAGAACTTACATATTTCAGAGCTTTCCCTAACAACTGAATGTGCAGAATTACTGAGAGGGAGACCCGTTCTGCTTAATCTTCCAATATGATCATCGGTAGTGACTTTGCAGGCACGATAAGTGCTCCCCAAATAGCAAACTTGGCAGTTTGAACATGCAAATTTGTAAATAACTGATGATCTAGTGGCAGTCAGCACTCTAATTTTAAATTTGTTTAATAAAATAACCCTAAAATCAATTTGTGGTTATTTCTTAAACAACTTTTTATCAAGGTCTTTGTTAATTGTAAAAGAAATGTCATCCACCAAGAAAATAAAAGAATACAATTTCTGTTTAGGAACTGAGGGGCAGAACTGCAAACCCTGATAATTATTGTTCAAAAACTTTCTGACTTGTTTCAAGAAAATGTGTTCACTATAACCCTTATTAATAAAAAAAAGAATTAAAACTCATCTATGTATCACAAATATGAAGGGTGGCAGAGGGGTGGTAGGTTATGCAAATGAGTATTAACGACCTTAATTTCAAATCTAGAGCTGCAAAAACTGAAAAAAATAATCTCTTAGCCTGAAAAAAAAAAATGAGAAAGGTAACCCACCATCACTCAATACCACTGTTAGATCTAAAAAGGGTTATTTTCCCATCATTGGTGGTTCCATAGTAAAAAGGAATTTTTTGATGTAGTTGGTTCATATAAAAAAAATAATAAAAAGTAAATAAAAAAGGGGCTTGTTCCTTACTTTCAAAATCAACCGAAGTGTAATTTACGTAACACTTATGAATCGTGGGTTTTAAAGCTAAGTGGATTGTTATCCACCCATTCCTATTCATACTGACATAAAGCACACTCGCTAAAATTTATCCAAGCGGAGACCCCATCCTGACCACATCCTTCTGTTTATATATATCACCATTAAAGATAAATTGAATCTTTTACACAGAGACAATAACTTCTATAAAATACATTTAGCCATGCCTGAAAAAACTTTCACAGTTCCAAAAGTTAGATTAATAGTTTTATCAAATGGAATATTTGTGAATAAAGATTGAATGTTAAAAGTAGTCATATAAGAAGAGACGGCAAGTGGTATGATTCAAGAAAATCATAAAAGTCATAGAGATTTTTTTTAAGTAAATTCATTACCTGTAAAAGGAGCTAAAATGGGAAGAATAAAAAATTGCGTAACCTAAAAGACGCAGTATTATATGCAACTAATATTAGTTAAAGGGAGGTATGATCCTTATGTACTTGTGGAAGCCCATACATTATTGGTGGTGAGGAGCCATGGGGACTACGTCTTTTAAAATCATTATCGCTGGTACTACCTAACCTCAATAATTTTTTCGTTTCAAGGACCGCCTGCTGACTGCCATTGAATCATCGGCCAATTGAAAATTAAATATCGAAACTGCCCAGTTTGCTATTTTGGGAGCATTTAAAAGTAATCACCGATGGAAAGAAATTAAAACAAGCCTACCTCTCAGTAATCCAGCACACTCAGTTGTTAGGGAACACTCAGAAATGTGCAAGTTCATTTTACAAAGTTCGCCAATTTCTCTTTGTATGGGGATCGCACACAAAAACACAAAAACACACACAGACAAACAGACATGGCATTTTATATATAGATGAGAATGATTATTATGATGATAAAATTGAGCTATCTTAGCCAATTACATAATATGGATTTCAGTTTAAAACTATTATTATTATTATTATTATTATTATTATTATTATTATTATTATTATTATTATTATTATTATTATTATAATGAAAATAAAAAGAGAAAAAAAAAAATAATAATAATAATAATAATAATAATAATAATAATAATAATATTATTATTATTATTATTATTATTATTATCATTATTATTATTATTATTATTATTATTATTATTATTATTATTGGAAATAATTCTAAGAGAATTGGCGGTTTTGTTAAGTCTTCTATATGATGGATAAAAAGATAAAAAGAATGGAATTTTCTTCTCCGAGCTAACAAGGTATTGTTCTCTTTACATTTTTCTATGTACGACATACTCTGTTTACTTGGTGGACTGCTGAATGGCATTTGAATATCATTATCATTTTAAACACTATTACATGACAAGCTCTAACCCTATTTTCAGGAAATGACTGGTATAAGGGAGGCATAGCAGACCTGAAAAGAACTGGAGAAGTTAACAATAATTTTGAAATATACTTATAAAGCTCAAAGAAATACACAGTATAATATTAGAGATATCAACATTAAAAAATATAAGATAGAGATATTAAAAAAATTAAAAACTTTTTACTAAGTTGGAATTCTTGAAGCTCCTACATTTATCAGAATATTTTATCAAGAACATTTGTTAATCTGGGCACACGTCCTCTCAAACAAAATTTCGCACTAAAATAAACCTATTGCTATTTCTTACTAATGAAGAGATTATCAGAATCAAATGTAGATAGTAGAAAATGATTTGGACTTGAAAGATCTGAATGCAACGATCCAAAGTAAGATGAATGTTTAATTTGATAAACATGAAGCCGGAATCAGCAATCTAGATGAGGTTGGGTGAAATAATGTAGATAGTTAAAAAAGAAATAAAAGGTATACGGTAACGTTGGAAAAAGTTTAGCTATGAGTAGATTCTTATAGACCGATTAAGAAAAGAATTAATTATGTCTTCAAATTAATTCTAAATCAGGAATGACTCTAGTTCTAAAAAAGTTATATATAGTTAATCCTGTTCCAATGAGCTATTGTAGGATGAATGCTTCATTGAACATGTTTCTAATAGTGCATTGATTCCAGTTAACGGATTCCTTGATCTCTTCAGCAACAGCAATGAATATTCTGTAAATTTATCGATTAGTTAATCATTAATGAGAGCAATAACCACTTTGTCAGCTGTGTATTCCTGTTCTGCTTTCCCTTCTCTTCCATTTGTCATCAACTTTAAAAATCCATTGTTTAAAGGCATTGAAGGTGACTCATGAAAAGTAGCGCCAAGGGATAATGTCATTGTCCAGGCAAGCAGGACAATGCCCTAGAGTCTGATCATATATACATATGAGCAGCGACCAACACCGGACAGTCAGATAATGACTTCTGATGACACAGAAAGTAGACCTATAGGCTCCTAAAGCTCCGCCTGTCCTCTTTAGCTGACAAGGATGGTAAAGCTAAAGACACTAATTAAACAAATGAGTGTGAGCGGAACTCAAAGACCAGTCAAGTGATCACTACTCAAGATCGTTTCCATTAGGTCATTAGTTAATCGTTAATTAATAACTAATGACAGCGAGAATCGTTTTATATACTGCACCGTTGTGTTCTTCCATCTCTCACCATGTATTTGACACCAAACACGACTTATATATGTTAACTTTGAAAATATATTTTTCTTTTTAAATCAATTTTTGAATAATAATAAATAAAGCTGGAAATTTCGATCTCTTATACCTCTTATTTAACTTGACAAAAAAAACGGACATTTGTGGGGGAAATTCAAGAGTTGATTGTTTTATTGTTATTATTATTTTTTAATCAACTAAAAAAATAAAAAATAAAAAATAAATAGGTTCAGAATGTCTATGAGGGTATCCTTCAAACAGATCAGTCGAGTATTGCAGTATGTTTTTTTTTCTGCATTATTACGACAGAAAATGACAAATTACTTTATAGATTAATATTTAATGGACAGACATAAAGTTATATTCACTGATCAATAAGTAATCTCGTGAAGAGTCTACATACCAAATTTATCTCTTAACTCGACGCTTAGTAATGATTTTCGAAACTTCATTTTCATTCAATATTTCATAAATTTATCATTATTAAGACAGATTTCCGAGAATTAAAACCCACATTTCAGTTATATATATATATATATATATATATATATATATATATATATATATATATATATATATATATATATATATATATATATATATATATAATATATATATATATATATATATATATATATATATATATATATATATATATATATATTATATATATATATATATATATATATATATATATATATATATTATATATATATATATATATATATATATATATATATATATATATATATATATATATGCATATATATATATATATATATATATATATATATATATATATATATATATATATATATATATATATATATATATATATGCATATATATATATATATATATATATATATATATATATATATATATATATATATATATATATATATATATATATATATACGTATATATATATATATATATATATATATATATATATATATATATATATATATATATATATATATATATATATATATATATATATATATTGACCCTTAGAGTGCATTTATTAGGTTTCATGATCAGTTCATTAATAGTGGAAGAGTAAGCTAAAAAACGACAGTATACACACCAAAAACTGCAGGATAAACATAACCTTCAGCCTGTATTGTAATATGCAAGTCATGTTACAGATTTTTTTCTTTAAGAATTTCCTTTGGTCCATACCACCCTTTCGAATCAACTAAATGTCTGTGGCCAACTAACATTAAAAATTTTGCGATGATGATGTATTACATTAGATCTATTTTTCTCTTGGTGATATTAATCACTGATCTTTATTTATCTTAAATTAAGTATTATGCATTTCAATGAAAAAAAAAACATAGTTTTAGTACCAGCAAATAATAATATTACTTTTGTAATTAAAGTGGTGGGCATGGCTATTTTAGGCAAAATGATATAAATTTTGGGGATATTTGTACAAACATACACACAGACACACACACACACATACACACACACACACACACACACACACACACACATATATATATATATATATATATATATATATATATATATATATATATATATATATATATATATATATATATATATATACATACATACGTGTGTGTGATTTTGATTAGTTCTCTTTAGTAAAATTCTGCAACCTCACGGGTCCAGGAAAGATGTGGGATGAATAATAAAATATTTAATCTCCTGCATCAAGCTGGTTGATAATACTAATTCACATAACCATATATAATATAAATAAAATATCTAACACTATAATACACACCAAAATAAGATATAATGAGAAAAATATCGGGAGATGCTAACTTTGGCTAAACGTACAGTAACCTTTTGTCCTGGTATCAAGATTATAAAATATACATGGACTTCACCATTTGGAAATTACAAAAATCTAATAGATTACAAAGGTATTAATAAAAAAAAAAAAGAAAGATGACTCTGAGAAATGTAAAACTATAGACGGTTAGTGATCACAAGGTCCTCATTGCTACACAAAAAAATACAAACTAAAAGCACCCGCCAAAAAAGTAGATAGAATACCTAGATTAGATACAAATTACCTTCGAAAAGATAAAAAGAAAGAAATCTTTGATCTTGAATGTAAGAATCTATTTGCCGTCTTAGAGAATTTAATAGACAAAGAGCAATTAATGAAGGATAGTGTGATACAGAGAACAGTTGGTAGTAATTTAATAGATGAAGACCAATTAATGAGGAATGGTTTGATATGGAGAACAGTTGGTGGTGAAGTTTCGGGACATGCAGTTATAAGGAGAAAACCATCCATATCAAATGATACTTCGGATACAAGGAAAAGGAGACAAAGACAGAAACTGATTGTTCAAAGATTTCGATGAAGTATTTGAAATGACAACGCAGATCATGCTAAGTATTTCAGTATTAATAGTGAAGTAGAAAAAAAAATCCTAACAGTGACTGGAGAGAATATTTAGACAGGAAAGCAGATGAGGCTGACAAAGCTATGAATTAAGAGAGCATCTAAGGTGTAAGAAATGCGCATATAATTGTTAATGAAATCTATCATGGGCCAAAGACCATGAAGCAGATACCCATTAAAACGAGAGATGGGTCTGTTATAATAAGAGAAGATGAAGAAAGGTAATAAATAGGAGATATGAAGGGAATAATTTGATAGACATAACAGAAGCTGGGGAAAACCTTGATGTGCTCATTAATGAATTCAGTCGTTGAAGTCATATCCATGCTTATAAAACCCAAGAGATGGAAACACTAGAAACGAAGGAATAACTGCCGAGATGATATATTCTGCCGGTTAGCAAGAAGAGGTTCTTTTAGAACTTGATGGTATATCTGCAATGTTACTGCATTATGTAAAAAGTGCCGTTGGTACCTCCAGTCCAGCTGATTACTGCCCAATTTCAATAACTTTCATATTATCCAAGGCATATCAATGTCAATTGCCAAACCGTCTAATAAGGTATGCTAAATGTAAAAATGTGTTATTTAGTTTGTAATCTGTCTTTCATAAGGCCTTTGAGCAGTTGATGTCCTGACAATCTCCAATACTGTAATGAAATCCCTTGATTGTGGTCAGGAAATTCTAATGTATGACATGACATTACTTCTGTCTTCAATCATGCTAATGAAGAGACTTGTCATCAAACTCAAACAGTTCGAGTGGACAGATCTTTTTTGTCATTATTATTGAATTTTCTAGTAATATTAAGCAAATGTGTTGTACTTGATGGGCACCATAGTGAGTATAAGAATATTACAGCTGGTATTCCTCTTGGTACTGGTCTTGGCCAATTATTTGTCAGACTATATGCGGGTGATGTGGGGATTCAGATAAAATAAAAACAGGCTCGTTGCATATGCAAATGATGTTACTGTCTCCCCTCCAATTCCATAACTGAATGTAGGTCCAGTGGTGCTGAATCCCTCCATATAGATTTAAGTAAGATTAGTGAGTGATGCAAATTATTGGGGCATAAAGTTGAGCTTTACAAAACTCAAAATAGGATTGTAAGAAGGTTGTGGACTGTGACTCTTCAACATACAGATCTCCCCATTTGCTAGGATTTTTCCTAACTCTGTAATATTCTTTAAAGATTTTAGGTGTGATTCTTCATAACAAATTAAATTTTGAGAAACATTTTATGTCTTTTTGTTCTTCAATTGCTCAAACATTAGGCTTATTGAGAAAGTCTTTTAAGATTTTTGGTGATCAATCTATGATTCAGTGGTACTCTTCTGAAAATTTACGATAAAAGGAAGAAAAAAGCAGCATCCCGATCTAAGACGTTTTGATAGCTAGAAAAGCATGGTAATTACTATTTGCTATATAAAATAGCCAACCAATAATTTATTATGAATATATTACCACTTCAAAATTCTAAAATATTCAGTTTTTTTTTTTTCTGATTATATTGCCGTTAGTCTCATAACCTAAGTATATTTTAGCAAACTCTATAGATAGAACACGAAAAAAAATTTATGTTGTCAAGTTTTAGATGGAATGCCCCATTAGAAAATATCTGAATATGAGTAGAGTTTTTTAATATAACTATCCACTAACAAATATGTTGAATAATAATGGCTCTGGAATTAATAATCATAAGAAATATACAAATTTTGGTCACAGTGAAATTAAAATTGAAATCAGCCAACGAATATGTTGATACAATGCCTATTATTGATACTTCTAGAAGATAAACGTAAAAAAAAACTTTGCAATTGAATGCAGGAAACAATTGACATTCTAAGAGACGTTAAGAGACAAATAGTAGACGATTACCAAAGTATTGAAGTTAAGTCAGTTAGTAGTGAAGTTTTGAAACATGGAGTTAAGAAGAAACTCATGGGTGCCAAATGATACGTGGGATATCATACAAAGAGACACAGACAGAAATCGATTGATGTAAGTTTTTGAGGAAGTAATGAAAATAACAAAGTAGAGCACGCTAAGTATCTCATTATTGATAGTGAGGTCAAACGAAAAGACAGGAATGACTGGATGAATATTTAGAGAGAAAGTCGGACAAGGTTAACAAAGCTATGAATTCAGGGATTGGATATAGTTTAAGAATTTCTCATATAATCATTAATAAAATCTCTATTGAGGTAAAAATGAAGAAGCATATACCCATCAAAAAGAGAGATAGGTCTTTTTTAACAGATGGCAAAGAAAGGTTCTATTGAATGGAACACTTTAGTGAGGCCCTGAATTGGAGATATGAAGGTAATAATTGATTTATATACCTGAAGCTGAGTAAGACCTTAATGTACCTATGAAAAAATTCAGTGTTTCAAATCATAGCTATCATAAAAAACTCAAGAGATAGAAACCCTTTGGATACGATGGAATAACGGCTGTGAGGATATTGGCAGAAAATGAAGTGAATCCCAGAATAGTTACAAGATTATTTTATAAAAAATATGGCGTGGAGAGACGAAACCTGATGAATGGGAGTAGGAGTGTTGTTAAAAATTGTAAAAAAAAAAAAAAAAAGGGGGGGGGGGGATCTGACTTACGGTCATTATGATAAAGTCATCACATTTACATCAGTTGTTATGAAGTGTATAGAATTCTTAAAAACTGAGAGATGAATAGGAAGGATTTAGGATTGCTACAAGTTGTACTGACCAGATTTTCCTTTCAAAACATTTTGTACAGCAATGTGCTAAATAGAGAAATCCACTTTTGATGTCCTTTGCGACTATGGAAAAGCCTTTGATAGTGTACATAGGCCAATTTTGCGGTAAGTCTTTTGTTGTTAATGAAGTTCCTTTTGATTACATAACTTTGATTAAGTCTGTTTATGAACTTAGCAATGGCAAAGTTGATGTTAGTGAAGTCCTGTCAAATGAATTTCCTGTAAACTGTGGAGTATTCCATGACAATGTGTTGTCACGTAGGTTTTTTATACTCCCCATGGATTTTGTAATACATAGAGCAGTTGGGGATGCTGAAGTTAGACTGGAACTAATGTGTAATAGGATATTAGTTTACTTAGAGCATGCTGATGACAATGTCCATATTAGCAGAATACCAAAGGATTTGTAATGCTTGCTCAACAAAATGAAATATGACATGAGTTTTGTTCAAGATAAATAGAAAGACAAAGATGATGAGAATGGAACATGCAATTTAAGAAGAAATACCATTGGAAGGAAAAGTTTTTTGGAACTGTGTTCTCTCATAAAGGATTTTTGGTATTTCATTTAATGGAGGGATGAAGTAAGGCAATCAGATAATGGCCCGGTTGAATAAGATTAAGAAATAAATTCGCCTTAAAATTGCATAGAAAAATCCGGCTATATATCAGTTCAGTGAGATCTCCGTTACTGTATAGACATGAGTCGTGGTATGCAAAAGAAACAACATCCAATTGATTTTGTAGATTTGAAAATAGATCAATCAGAAGCATATCATGAGTTTAATAGCAAGACGGGATTAGAAATGAATCTTTAAAAGAAATAGCATGAGAGCCATTGGTGGATGAGAATATGGTGATGGGTAGAT
>NC_090730.1:54025575-54030575 GCF_036898095.1 Palaemon carinicauda
CTGGTTCTCTTTGGCTTAGCTTTTTAATGACAGTTCCCCCCTGCCGCTGATTGTTCTATTGGTTCAAATTCTATTTCTGGATCATCACCCTCTTACCGAGGTTTACGGTAGCAATAGCTCTTGCACTAAAGATTCGTAATTTTTATCAGCAATTTCAAAGCAATCAACAATATCACTGAAGACACAAAACCCAATCTCAGTTTAGTATAATAAAAGTGAAAATGTACGTATAAATTTAAGAATGGTCAAAGTGTCCTGACTATAAACTTTTGAATGAGAGGGATTAGGTGTAATACAGAAGAAATAGATTTTTGTTCACCCCTGTTCATACCTTTGTAAAATGTGGAGCTATTATAAAATTTATATGGATATTTTTTATTTATTTTTTTTATTTTATTTTTTTTGACTTAACATCATAAAATTATCACATTGCTTGAGATTTTGAGAATACGTATAACCTGAAGTTTTTCTCAATTAACCGTACGAAATTCATCATATCTTTAGCAGGAATTTCATTACCTGCAGATTTTATCATCTTTTGATATTTATCTATTATCTCCTTGTTAAAGATTTAGTTTTAACTATACTCGCACGTGTTTTGAGCCTCTGACATTCCCAAATAAGTTAGAATGACGACATATCTAATACATATATGAGTTGCAACCTTCTTAAAACTGATTAAATCTGGAATAGGAACAGCAAAGTTATCATCCTTATTTATAGCAATAAAGGGAAACCGAAATGGTATTCTACTAATAAGGACAGTGACATCGGCATACTCTAGGTAAGCTAATTCCCTATTACCAACCCAGTCAAATTCTTCTCCTGAACTGTTTTATGCATTGCAAAATCCATGAGGAGGATAAACAACAAAGGTGACAACACATTCTCTTGGAATACTCCACTGTTCACGGGAAATTCATTTGATAGGATTCCGCTGATATTAACTTTGTATTTGCTAAGCTCAAGAAAAGACTTAATCAAATTTATGTTTGACAGGAACTCCATAATAACGTGGGACTTTCCCCAAAATTGGCCGGTGCACATAACAAAAGGCCTTTTCACAGTTCACACATTCAACCAAAAAGTGTATTTCTCTATTCTACATATTGCTGTACCACATGTCTACATGTCTTAAAATGAAAATCTGGTCAGTACAACTTCTACCTTTACGAAATTCTGATTGTTCATCTTCCAGCTTATTATTAATCATTCTCTCTAATCACTTTAAAATTAAAATATCATATATTTTCATCACAGCTAACGTCATTGTGATGCCTCTGAAATTATTGCAATTAGTCAGATTTCCTTTTATTGAAATTATTGCCAACACTTCTAGCTCCCATTCATCAGGTTTTGTTCTTCACGCCACATTTTATAAAATAATCTAGCAAGCTTTCTGGGAGTGACTAAATTTTCAGCCAATATCATCTCAGCAGTTATTCTATCGTATCCAGGTACATTCCATCTCTTTAGTTTTTTAACTATAACTTTGACTTCCAATACACTTTATTCATGTATAAGTGCATCAAGGTATTCTTCTGCTTCAGGTATATCAATTAATTTACCCCCCCTCCCAATATGTCCTCTCCATGACCTCACTAAAATCTTTCAACAAACGCTATAAGAAATCCATTTTTCTTCTTGACAGGTGTATGCTTCTTCTTTCCCCATGTAGAATTTTCATAAAAAAATTTAAGAGCAATATTTTTTACCATAGCCATTCCTGGAAACCATAGCTTTTTCAGTCTCATGGGCTTTCCTCTAAATCTCCTCTCCAGTCATTTTTTTTTTTTTTTGAATAGTTGGCGTGGTTTACCTTATAGTTTTCATTACTTCCTCGAATACTTTCAACAATCAATTTCTCTTTTTGTCTTTATTATAGTATCCCAAGTTTTATTTATTATCCATGGTTTTCTCCTTGTAACTGCAGGTCCTAGAAATTCACCACCATACAGTAGGTCTGATTAAAAGGGGAAGTGACGAAAGTCAGAAGTCAATACTGTCAGTTCCCCATGAGCTTCCTCCCTTATGCAACATCGTGGACAATAAGTTTGTCCAATCATAGTGAAAAGTCCTTAAATCTATTATTCCTTTTCGAGAAGGCAGGGATAATTCTATCGTTACAATCGAACACCCTCGTAAACTCTCTCTCTCTCTCTCTCTCTCTCTCTCTCTCTCTCTCTCTCTGCTTAACACATAAACATATACATTTTGTGATCTTTACAGTAATATCCATCAAGAATGCTGGCTAAAAAATATAATTATACCCTTTCTTACGCTGTCGATGTCTATAATCCTATGCTGTTCTATCTTTATTTTTATCTTGTGGAAACACGACTGACCTTATAACCAAACTTTCCATATGTTTTTTCTATCTTGCAAATAAAGACGAATAGATTATATAGAGTAAGAAATCATAGTTTATAAATCGAGAAGTAGGATAGCCATGAGTCAGCCATGTCCTGCAGATCCAATATTAGAAAGACACCAATACACTTGGCATTACCAATAGTATTTCCAAAGAGTAATTTGCATTAGCTCTTAAATTAATTTATTTTCTTCGTATCACCGTATGCTCTCTTTGTACCTGAAATCATAATACAGTTTATCAGGACAATGGTCGTTTACCTCTAAGTTATGCTACGTGCACTGGAGTTACATTTCCATTCGATGTTGAACATCATGCTGACGTTACTAACTTTGAGTGAAGACTGTAAAATGTTAAAGTACTTTACAGAATTTAATAGGAATAGCTCTATAAACATCTTCCCCTTAACTTTTTCCATTTTCTATATGGCCAGATATGTTACAATAATTGGTAAGTCACTGTAAATAACTAGCATGCGTCTCTCTAGGTGGGTAATTGCTACTCCAGCGTGACCTAAAACGCGTTGTGAATGTAAGAGAACTGCGTCTTTTTAAATAAACAAATCTTGCATAAATATAAGATAAATCATTCCCTTTCGCTTCAATCTTTACCATAAACACATCTTTTTCGCTTATTAACTGCTGGAGTTTCTTTGGAGTACTGTACAGTTTCTATTCTCAAGAAGGCTTTGATTTTACTCCAGTCTGGGCTTTAGTTTAGCTTGCTAAGAAGGATTTGTACATTATATACAATATCATAATTCTGTTCGTCATTCACTGAGAAAACAGGGCCATCCATTCTACTAACATTTATGCCACTCACTAGATTTGAAGGACAAACTTCTTCATTCATATAAACTGCATGATCGACTATGTCAGTAGACAAACAACTTGAGGAGTATTGAGCCCTTTCTGGCGAGCTGATGACAAATCTGGAAATCTTCACCTTTTGTCCGTGCACGACGTAGATGGACATTTTGAAGGTCAGTGAAATGCAATATCAATTATTCAGGAGAAAAAATGGCAATGTTGACTCCTCACAACTACCTCCATGCAACGATTGCCTGAAGATGCACTGTGTGAGGAAAAACGACAGGCCGCCATAAGGTGAAGATCCAATTCCAACAAGCATATCTTGTAGATAGTACTGGATGGATACTGGATGGAGAGGGGCAGTTAAGCATCAACTGGATGATTAAGCAAATGGCCCCGAATATGGTCCTGGCCTTTCTGTCATGCAAGTGCGTGAGGCACTGCCAATTGCCATTCTTTCAAACTTCAAACGTGTGGTTCCATTTTACTGCCATTTTAGCCAATCGCATATTATGTCCCCTACATACACAAAGCTACTCTCCCGTAATGTCCAACATGCTGTTTCTGGGTGTAGATACATATAGCTAACAAAATGAACAAAGTTTGGTCCCCACTGAAGGTATTATTTTTTTTAATTGCAACATATAGCTCATAAAGTAATAAGCTTTTATTGTATTTTTTTTTTTTTTATGATGATGTCAATACCATCCCTCTTGTCATCAAACCCACGATAGATAAGATTGTATCCCCACACCCCCTATACTCCTTGCGTTTTCCCCTTCCATTTTGTCTCCTCTACACGAAGTGTATTTCCTTGAGTCCTTTCCATCTTATTTACACATTATATCTTCTCAATAGCCGTGGTTCCCACATTTCTAGTTCTAAATATCCCATTTACTTTCAATACATCTGTCCACTCGCACCGTTTGCTCTCCTTTGCTCAACAGTTGCACAATTTCCACTGATAACCTGTTATACACCAGTACAGAGGTGGTCATTGTTGACTTGTGCTGCGTTTGAACCTGAATAGAAGCATGCTCTATATCTGCGTGTTTGATTGGGTTAAGCTTTATTGCCAGATACCCCTTTTGACATAAACCTCGACATATATCTTGCTCAGGACTGGCTCTATTAATGCACTGGTTTTTCCACTTCAGTGGCTATATACGATATAAATATATGGATCCATATATGTATTATTGGCTTTTTATTATCAGGTACGAGTAAAATAAATTGATTGTCAATATTAGTGGTTTTGAATATTGTATTATAAGATTGTAGAATATCTGTAATAAGGATTCTGAAAAAATTGATGCTTCCATTGATCACAAATACATTTGCTTTTTCACATTGCTGTACATAATGTCACTCGTGACTTACCGATTATTCTAACCCATTAGGCCATATAGAAAAAAAGTAAAGTTAAGGGGAAGGCGTTTATATACTTATTCCTATTAAATTTTCGTAAGTACTTTAACATTTTACCTTAGGCAAATGGACAGGATATTTTGTGCTTCTGAAAATTTGCATTAAGTGAAGGATAATAATAGAAAAAGAAAAAAAAAATCCTCAGTATAACGACTTTCAAGTCAACAGAGAAGTTAGGAATGAAATTTTAATTGATTTTGTTAAAGTAGCTACTCCATTGTTGCCATCAGTCTCATGGAAAAGTGTTTCGGTACTTTTGGTGGTCTTTTGAGTGCAAATAATTCTAAGGAAATAATATCTCTTTTTTTTTTTTGTATGATAGAAAGTTTATACAATACAACTTCAGTATTGGCTTTTGTTTAACGTTATATGATTGCAGGTTTACTTAT
>NC_090730.1:54033075-54035575 GCF_036898095.1 Palaemon carinicauda
ATATATATATATATATGTATATATATACATATATATATATATATATATATATAAATATATATATATATATATATATGTATGTATATATAATCACATATAATATATATATATATATATATATTTATACATACATATATATATATATATATATAAATATATATATGTATATATACACACACACACACACACACACATATATATATATATATATATGTGTGTGTGTGTGTGTGTGTGTGCGTGTGTATGGGTGTGTGTGTGTTTTTGTATAAGTATAATGATTATTTACATTTATAAATGCAAGGATATACACATAATTTAAATGCTTGAACGGTTCTTCATTCAATAAATGCAAACATTACTCTTCTTACTCAATATGATCATTAAAATAACTTCAACGTGCATACGTAGTAGAGGGGCAATATGATGAACTGAACATTTCTGATATAACTCCACAATTCTCCCCTCCCGTAAAAAAGCAAATCAAGATGATGACGGTGTTCCCTCTTCACTCAATATTCTCTATCAAACACAACTATATATGATTTATAGTAGCTAATTTGTACTTTGTAAAAGGTCATCAAGAATATTGAAGGGAAAGCTAATTGTGTGATATTCAAGATATGATTCAAATTGTTACTGAGTAATTCGTGGGGATAGTAAAGGGAAAGCTAATTGTATAAGATGTAAAATATGATTAAAATAGGTACCGAGTCATTCGTGCCGGGCTGACACTAATTGGCCAGTATCTTATATAACATGATAGTTATACATAAGAATCTACTTGATGTAAAGTTTTCTTTACAAACTCTACACATTTATATAGAATGGAAAACAACAAGAAACCGACAAATTATTTTACATATAGCATTAGTATTATATGCTTCGTAAAATATCACTAATTTTGAATTTATATTTTTTTGAAGAAAGTCGTATCTAATCCTAACGAGAGTTCCGTGAATCATATCTCTGTATTATCCCGGTATTTCTTCTGTTTGTTATAAAGCTTGCAGTTTGCAAGAATTTGGAGTTTTTTTTTTTTCTTATCCGTATATTACCTCCTATAATAACATTAATCACTATATTTTCGGATTTTTGGCATGAAGATGTTTTATAACATTCTGATTTATATATATATATATATATATATATATATATCATATAGACCATGAAAGTTGGTATAATAACACAGTATAAGCATAAGCACAGAAGTAATAAGATTATTGTCTCGAATTATAATAACAAGAATGGGACAGAAGCCATCTTGATAATCAATTATATGAAAGCTCTGAAACTTTGAGTCACTGAAAATATTTTTACATGATGATAGTTAGAAAATTATCACAGATTATTTTTTTTATATTAGTAATGGTTACTGTTTTCTCTCAAGAGTTGTAATTGGTTTTAAACACGAAATAATGTGAGATATTTCTCATATATGAAATAATTTCTTTCGGTTAAAATTAGCAAATGTCACCCTAGTGTCCATTTGACCGATGAATTTATTCATATAAATAAGAAAAAACTTTAGGCAAAGAGCTAATATAATTTGCAATTTACATAGTTTAAAAAAATAAAAATAAACAATAAATCAATATAATGATATCAAGTAAACAAACGGGAATAAAAATTACTACTGGTTCAAAAAGGAATCCTAATCTCAAATAGAAAATAATTGCCAGATTATAGTATTTCAAATCCTATTAACTAATAATATTCTACATTGCATATGTCAATTATGAACTTATTTACAGTTGAGAGGTTAATACCAATATATTGAAATATATTATAGGTACTACGTTCAATACCAGTAGTCTTTTTTTTTGTCAATGATATAGTATCTGAGATAGAGAAAATAAAAATAATTTCTGGCATGCTATCCTGATTAATAATAATTACCATTCCATGAAGTGTAAAAATCCCCTTTTTAATTATTAGATTTAGAAGTATTATAAGACATAAGGAAAATCTATTCAATAAACAAATAAAGATTTATTCTTTAAAGGATATTCATTCAATGAAACTGATTCCAATATACTTTAGTCGAAATAATTCGTCTATCTTTTTTTTCTTTAAACGTAAGGCTTTCTTACTTGATAATCATATTAGAATCATGTTTCATTTGTGAATAAAAATAAACATAAAATTATGAAAGAAAAAAAAATAACGATTATGGTGGTTATTATTTATCAATAAAAAGTTTTCAGAAAACTTGTTTCAGTAATATTGAACTGATAGCACTAAACAAACACAGAGTATACAGCATTAATTCTAATATAGATTTGATTCCACAAGTATGTTACTTAGAAATAAAGCTTTAAATCTCGTATCTCATAACTGTACTTAAGCTTTTGAAATCATTATTTGTAACATGTTCTCAAATCAAAAACGGAAAACCGCTTGGATATCATTTCTTGGTGCATTGTAGGACACCATGTTATTTTTCTTAATTATTTTCATCTTTTAGGACGACACAGAAACTAATCTTGTGAGTGCTACACGC
>NC_090730.1:54040575-54045575 GCF_036898095.1 Palaemon carinicauda
TACGTGAATTAACTGACAATAATCAATTGATTGTATAATGACCACATATTTTTATTGATCCTACTTTGTAGGGAACGCTTCTTAATAACTTCTGTAAATCGTGACATATCTGCATTATTTTGGTGCTAATCAAATGCTTGGAGCATATACATCTAATCCTGATGATGTCAAGTTAATCTTTTACTAAAATCCATTATTTAATTTGCAGTTACCTATCCCCTACTACTTAAAAATAGTCCACATTTTAATTGACGGGACTTTGTTCTACCCTCATCTTCCCTATCATCTCTACTTTCTTATACCAAATGGAAACAAAATAATTTATCTTTATGATCTATTATAAAAAAGAGTATTTTACTAACATTTAAAGAAGGATATGCTTTGAAGAGAAGTATACTGCTTGGACATTATTCACTGTAGAGTGGCCACCATATACTTATATCATAAATATGCATGCACAAACATAGTAAATATGACTAAAACTATAAATGTAGGACACTACCTATTACAGTGTCTGACTTTCATATCTGACAGGTGTCATTCACTGAGAGAACCAAAAAAATCATTGAATAATAGTAGAATAAGATAAATGTAACCAAAATAAATGTCATTTATATCTTAAACTTACAACTAATACCAACAAGTAAATGGTGAAGTTGTGTTCATAAAAATATCATTATATGTCGATTATACTCTCTTTTTCACGGGCAACAGACAACTACAGAAAAGAAGTAGCTTGACAATATACACATTGCGTTCATGATTTTTCATCATAAATGTTGTTGGCTAGGTTGTTAATATCAATATCCTCTCTATCCAAATCAACATTGCTGTCAGCTTCTCTGCCTAGCATGATATCATTGAGTTCCTGTGGCAGTATATCACCTTTGAACCATTCAGTCAGCAGCTGTTCTGAGTCATCAATTTTCCAGCCTTTGCCTACTAGACTTGGTATATCTAGATATGGCAGACTGGACTTATTCCAAACATATGTTTGGTTGTTGCATCTGAGGATATGCATGTGCAGTGATGACCTGCATGGTGGGAGCAAGCTCAGATCAATGCTATCACAACTGGACAAAGTTTGGCCTTTCTTGGGCTGGAACTTTTATCTAAACATATCTTAGAGCAGCTTGTTTATGTCTTTGTAGTTGGCCTTTCCATACATACAGCAGACAAACTGTTCAAGTTCACTGAATGTATCTTCAGAAAGTTCAGCAGTGGTTGCTAGAGAGATTAATGCTGAATGGTATTCAGGATAGGCATCAAGTGTCTTCTTTGGTGTAAGTTTACCTTGGCGAACGAAGGCACTTGTTGTATCGCATCCTGAGAATGCATGAAAAGAGTATATGAGTTTACAGTAATCTGTACCATGTTTGCTAATAACAGCTTTCATATCAATTAGTCTTCTCTTGTTTAAAACGCCAGTATCAAATAACACAGACGGGTCAATATCTTGAAAAAACTTTAACAGCAATAGGAAGACATCAGTATCTGGTGAACGGACTACAATCATCTTTTCTGCACTAAATGATTTGGCAGCATGGGTGCAATGCAGAATGATCCGAGTATCTGCTTCCTCCTGTGAAGAAAATAGGTCCTGAACCTGCATGGTCTGAACAGTCAATCCATCCTCACTTGTAAGGAGAGTGTATTCGTCCTTATACACAAAATATACATCAATTTGTAAACTCTCATCGCACGGCTGTAATGTTTGCCCTTCAGCATTTGATCAATCGATCCACTTACACATACACCAGCTTCAATAATGATGACTCCAAGGTATGAGCAGATTGTATGAAAGGCCCCAATCCTTACAAGAACACCACTGTATTCTCGTGGATTTTGCCACATGATAGAGTAAGCTTTCATCACTACAGCTAGATCAAAAGTTACGATAGTGACCTCCTACTGCACATCCTTTGTGGTTTGCTGTAATAGTCGGAGTATGTGCTGAACTGTGGCATTATCAGTAATTGCCCTATGTACTGGCACCATGTAATCAACTGTAGACTGAGCACAGGCTTTAACAAAATTACCTTTTCCAGTCAGTGACAACCATCCAGCCCAACCAGGAACCCTTTGTTCATTAGATTTGTACAATCTTGCAATAGTCCAAGCAAAGTCTGATTCCTTGGATTCATGAAATGAAACTAGTATTGTCACAGATACATATTCCACTCTCAAATTAGGCTCAATCCTACTCATGAAACAAGGTGGCAGTTCTTTATCCTCATAGCGAATTGACCTGTCTTTATTACTCTTCCCTAACTGCTGAGGTGGCTGCTCCCTGTTCATGTCAGAACTTGAACTACTAGATGTGTCCTGAATGACAATACCATGTTGTTTCACCCCCTGATGGTGTTTCTTCAGAGAGGTCGAAGTTATCCCAACGGAAGTGGAAAACTACATTATTCACACAGGATGATAGAGCTGCGGGAAGTAAGGATTCCTGTGTGTTGATCTGGTTACATGTGGCAGTTTCTAGCTCCATCACTTGGGAATATGACTAACAGTGACCGAAATGATTCAGCAGTATAATAAGCTCAGCACTTCCTGTCATATGTCTCAAAGTTATTCCAAGAAGAACATGTTTAGGCATTTTCCATTCTCCTCGGCTCATAGCATAACATACATCTTGAGCATATGAATCAACTATTCTCTCTATCTTTGACGAAATATCTTTAAATTGTTTCCCACATAGAAGCTGCGACAAATAGTTAATCAGGATTGGTGGTGGTTTGTTCTCTATGGACATCAACTGCACTGCTGTAGGTGGTCATGGCAGTACGGCTGCATTCCTTTTGGCATCCATCAGTTGTCGCCTGAAAATCATAGCTGCTTCCTGGAGAAACCTTTTCTCAGAGGCGGCCATCTCAAATGCTGCCTCTACTGCTTGTCCAGCTGGTAAGAGATCAGAATATATAAGTTCACTTCATTATTTGTGTGCCCAAAATTTAACCCTGTGACTAAAATGTTTCTCCAACTTATTCTTGAGTTTATAGGTTTTGTAGTTTGGATTGTAAGTTGATGGATGATGTTCTTGTAAATATATCAAATATTTCTCTTTCAACATTGTCACATGTTCTACGTTGCACCCCTTGATTATATGTTCTTCAACATAATCAGAGATGTAGGAGAATGCTTCGCTATGGGCAGCTAAATGTTCAACAGCACTCTGATCCGGCTCTTCATTAACATTTCACTCCTGCTTACAAGTGTAATCTCTGTGACAAGAATTATGATAATGTGCCTCTCGTGCTTACAAGTCAAAGCCTTCAATCTTTCTAAGTAATGTGTAGTCATTTTTTTATGCTTTGTAGCCTGTAGTATTGACTCAGCTGCAGTTTCTGTAACACACTTTGTTGGAAACTCTCTGACAGCTCTCTGAAGGAAATAAAATTGATGAGGATGATACTTGCTTTCGATTTGAAGTTGAAGACCCTTCGTCATCTTCAACTGAATGTTGTCGTTTTCGACTTTTGATATGACCAGCATTTATAAACTTTTGATAACACTTCCTGTGTATTCCATGGGTATTTTCATTCGGCGTCTCTGGAACTTCTTCATAGATTTCATCCATCCTCACATTAGCATCAGCACTAGCTTTGAGGAGCTGCACTGATTCCTTGATCTTTTCAAAGCTCATATCAGTCAGTTTTCGAACAATTTTATCAGTTTCCTGTTTAGAAAAATGTAAAATGTAAGTCCTTTTGGCACACTCTGCAGAGATTTCTTCTGACTTTTCTTTTTCAGTAAACTAACTGGACGTTCTGCCATGATGACCAATTATCACCAGTTAATATTGGATCCTTTGCCTGAAATGCAAATGCATCATAATTTATGCACAGAACAAATTTCAGAAAGCTGGAGAATATATTGATATGTATTGACACCAAAATGGTGCAGTTTTGTAACAATTTACAGAAGTTATGGAGAAAAGTGGGTATTGCTTGTAATATATGGCCATTATACAATCAATTGATTATTGTCACTTAACTCACATATTTTGGGAAATTAGTGAACGCAACTGATATACAATATTCTAAATAAGATTATGTACAAAATAAAATACAGAAATGTAACCAAATGCCTCAACAATTTCATCAGTATCAGTAGCAACTACTTACACGTGCCCATTTTTGAAAAAAAAAAATGTGTAGCTCTTGGTCTTAGTATTATGTTGGTACCAAAAACGTTCTCTTAATTTGCTCTGCCGCCATGCCGTAGATAGAAAAGTTAATTCGGACTATTAGTCCATGGGCCAGAAAGTGAAACTCTCCCCCCCCCCCACACACAGAATTTTCACGACCCCCCTAGTTTTCTTCCTTAGGGTATCCTTTATGCATATCCGGGTGTTTCCAAACACATAAATGTGGCAAAAAGGCAAAATTATTACTTTTTGTACAAACCGCACGCCAAATTTTCAAATTTTCAGCGCACTGACTTTGTGTCGCTTTATTGGCTCTAACTTAGTTTGGATATTGAGGAAGTTAGAGCCAATAAAGTGACACAAAGTCAGTGCTGCGTAAAATGTGAAAATTTGGCGTGAGGTTTGTACAAAAAGTAATAATTTTGCCTTTATGCCACATTTATGTGTTTGGAAACACCCGGATATGCATAAAGGATACCCTAAGGAAGAAAACTAGGGGGGTCGTGAAAATTCTGTGTGTGGGGGGGGGGGGGGGAGAGTTTCACTTCCTGGCCCATGGACTAATAGTCCGAATTAACTTTTCTCTCTACGGCATGGCGGCAGAGCAACTAACTGTAACCTCAGTTTCCCCTCGGTTGAGTCTCGAATCATTACCACAAACTATTTTTCCCGAGGTCTAGAGTTCTAAGGAAAAGTAAATATGACATTAAAAGATATTTGTGGATTATTCGAAGGAGAAGAAAAAAAACTTACTCGTAAACTTGGCTAAGGTTCACAATCCTGACCGATTATATATATATATATATATATATATATATGAGAGAGATTGAACATCCAGTATAGTTTA
>NC_090730.1:54055575-54073075 GCF_036898095.1 Palaemon carinicauda
ACTCGACCACGCACCGTTTGTCAGCTACAAAAGCCATAAGAACTTCTGTGAGCATATTTCACAAGAGCTGGATGCATTTCTCCAAGGACAAACCTCATTAGATGTATGAAAGTAACCAGGATTTCAAACCATGATAGGAAAAGTTCTTCCATTTGTGGTAGTCACAACGATTTGATATCTATACCGCTAAAAAATAGCCATGAATTTGGAAGCCACTCGTTTTTTTTTTTTTTTTTTTTTTTTTTTTTTTTATGGCTCCCCCAGAAGAAGAAGGAAGAAAAATATCACCAGAAAGAGGAACTTCTAAAGGCAGAAAAGAAGAATAATAATAATAATAATAATAATAATAATAATAATAATAATAATAATAATAATAATAATAATAATAATAATAATAATAATAATTCTTTATTTCCAATATTTACATTGGGTATTCAAAAAATATAACGCTACAATTAGTTGAACCATCTTACAAATATTTAAAATATTTGTTATTTTAGACATACAAAAGTTGTTTTAGGAATCAATAAATCGGCTAAAACTTTGTAGTTAAAATAATTCATCAGTAATAAAAGAATATCATAAAATTAGAAAGCATTTACTTAAAATATTGTCAGTAAAAATTACTCTTCACAAATACTGAAATACATTGTCATACCCACATAAGGTGTGTTTAAAACAAGTCATGTACAGCACAAAGAGCATTAAAATAACAAGGAGCAATCAAATAACCATACCAGATTATAAGGAAATCTTAATTTGTAAATAAAAGTCATCTTATCCATAAGTATTATCTAAAACTAATTCCAACATCTTTAAAAGTACAGTAGTGCCTTCAAAAGCACTTTTAATAAGACAATTAAGCATAACGTTTTTACATTAATTGGAACCATTTAAAATTATTTTCTTCATGTGTACATTAAAAGCAGTGAGAGATAATTTTTATTTAATAGTGCCAGGTACTTTATTGTATAATGCTGGGCCTCGAATACTAAACTGGGTGGAGCCTATCTCTATTTTCACCCTTTCTACATACAGATTTTCGTGCTGTCGAGTAGAAACCCCATTAACTGCGTGTACTGTTGAAAAATCATATAACTATTCAGGAGTTACTTTACCTATTGTTTTGAATACCAAATTACAGACATCTATGGTATATTTGTCTTTTATTTTTAACTATTCTAATTTTTTGAGGGAGGGGGATATGTGGTCATGTTTTTTTTTTACATTACCAACAGCCAATCAGGAGGCAAAGTTTTGAAGTTTTTGAACCCTTTTCATTTGTTTAGAGTCAGTTACTCCCGAAATTCTTAAACAGTAGTTGATCATACTCACAGCCAGTGACCGAACAACTGTTTTACGCGTAGGAGAATCAAATGAGTCTTTTACTCAATTTAAATAAATTAAAGTACCCATTACTTTCTTATAAATTTCATCTAAATGCGTTTCAAATGTAATATATCTGTCAAAATAAACCCCTAGATTTTTTCCAGCTTTCATGGGTTTAATTACATTTCCATTATAATCTACTTGCACATTGTCTCCAATTTCTGATATATATTGTCGGGAACCTATCAAAATGAATAGTGTTTTTTTCTCATTACGAAGCAGACCATTAGTTAAAAAGTAGTATTTGGCCCTCTTTAGTATGTATTCTGCCCTATGAATGAGTTCGTCTATTCCATTTACATTTCCTTCAATTAAGATCTGGGTGTCGTCGGCCTATTGGATGACAAAACATCCGGGAAGTGATTTTACCAGATCATTGACATAAATTACAAAGAGTATTGGGCCAAGAATAGAGCCCTGGGGTACACCAAAATCCACAGTTTTTTGGGAAGACACAGTTCGACCCATTCTAACTAACTAGGGTCTGTTATGTAGATAATTCACAAACCAGAGTTAATATATACTCAGTGATGTACATTTATCAAATAATATATTATAATTCACGCTGTCGAAGACTTTTGAGAGGTCAAGCAAAAGGAGTAGTGAGACTTTCTTATTATCGATGTTATTATAAATCTTATCTGATATTTTCAATAGAGCCGTTTCAGTTGATAATTTTGGTCTGGAGCCGTGTTGACTTTGTGAGATTAAACCATTTGTCTCTAGAAAATCACTTTATTGAATAGCAATTATTTTTTCCAGAAGTTTTGACAATACCCGTAGCAAAGATATAGGACGATAATTGGAGACATCTTCCTTATCACCACTCTTAAAAACAGGAACTACGTGGGGATTTTTCCATAACTCCGGATACTGTTTTATGGCTATGGATGTGTTAATTATAACTGTAAGGTAAAATGCAATAATATATAAGCCATATCTAATGAAACGCAAACTAATCCCGTCAGATCCAAAGGCATTTGTGTTTTTAAGATTTTTTGTAATTAAGATGACAGTATTACAATCAACAGGAGTAGGCTTAAAACTATTTAATTCTCTAACTGGAATATTACGTAATGTTTCAGTAGAGATATTAAATTTCCTAATATACTCTTGGGTTTTTTCGAAAAAAGAATTTCCCGACCTCAGTGAAAAAATCATAGAATTTTTCAGCCTTCTACATCAGTTACTGCTAGCAATTGCATAGATATCCTATCTGTTTATTGTCCATTAAATAGCATATTTTTGTTATTTTCCAAGTAGCAGAAACATTGCCTTTAGCTTTCTGATATTCGTTTTTGTAATACTGCTTACGGGCTCATGCTACCTTTTAATTTACTCTCTTCTTCAGGTCTTCATGTTTTTCTCTCAGAGAGATGTTAAAAGTTTGATTTTTTAACTCACTTTTCAGTCTGTCTCTTTCTTTCATTTCCCGCTTTATTTCATCTGTTATCCAGGGCGCAGTGGGACAAACAATTTCTTTCGTTACAACCGAAGCACAAATGTCTAGACACGATGTAAAGACGTCGTTTAAAGTTCCAACCTGGTTGTTTACATTGTCAGTATTTAAAATACCATTTAATATATTTACGTTATTCGGGAGGAGATCACAAAGGGTGTCTGGAGAATAATTTTGCAGACATCTAAAAGATTTTAAGATAAGTTTCTCTTTTGGCTTACGAATATTCAGATGAGTTAAGATTGTCTTGTGATCTGCCAAAAAGCATGGTATAAAATCAATATTAGTAATCATATGTCTAGCATCTGTTATTACGAGATCAATTAAAGACGCTGATATAGGAGTAACTCTAGTATGCTTGTTTACTATCGGACCGAAATTTAGTTTTTTCATTAGTTTAGACATTTTATTCTCGGTCTTTAGCAGATCATCATTAAAATCCCCATAGATAAATATATGTTCCTTTCGTAAAATAATTTCTTTAAAGATATCGGAGATATAACCAAAAGAGGTTGCTGGTGCTTTGGTATGGCGATATACGCATCCTACAATAACAGAAGGAAACTTGCGATATTGAACCGAGATCCACTTTTCTTCTACACCCTCACGTTTTTCGATCGTCAAATTCATTTTGGTGACTTTCAACTAGTTTCTGACAAATATACATACCCCTCCACCCCGACCTTGATCCTGACGGTAGACATCATACAGGGGGATATTTATAAATGCAAAACTTGTATTAGTGTATAAACATGTTTCGCTAACACATAGAATATCAATGGTTTGTTCGTTTAACATAAGTCCTATTTCAAGTTTATGAATCAACAAGGATTGGGCATTAATAAGGACTATCATTAACAGATCACTAAATCTAGGATAAATCTTCCTATCAGCACCATCTTCATAGCCAAGATCCTAGTAGTTGGGGTTTTGTTCACATAATCTACTTTTGTGACCAAATTCAAAACATATGTTACATTTTAGTTTATGATCAAATCTGCAGTTGGATTGTTGGTGATTGAATTCACCGCAGTTATAGCAGCCATATTTATTACCTCTAGTATTAAGATGATTACTATAGTTGCCATTTTTGTTAATTTCTATAAGTATAGCCTGAGCCATTACTATCATTATTATATCTAGAACACGTTTGAGAATTGGCATATCTCACTAGAGAAAAGTTCTCTTTCCTAAAGTATTTGTTTTTATTTTGTTGGGGCCTCATTATATTTCTTCTCCTTTTCACTCGATTTACCAACAATGTCTACTTACATCTTCCATAGTATTAGGTTTGAGAATATGATTGTTAAAACTACATAAATTTTATTTGACAGCTTTCCAGTTGGAAAAAGTTATCTAAGCATACAGAGGAAATAGCATCTAACAATCTAATGGCACCTACTCTATTAAGTGAATCATAGCATTTATCATTTTGGACATCGTAACAGTTAATATCTAGGTAGCCAGTTCCTAGCTTGAAGAATTTTTGTGTTTTAATCAACGTAAAACCATTTTTATTACACCATTCTTTCATTTTGGTATTATATTCGGTTATTCTTTCAGGTAAATTATTTGTTTTCATTGATGGTGCAAGCTCACAGACCTTTACCTTTATTTCTTGATTTTTCACTTTAAGTTCAGCAATAACGGTGCCCAGATTGTCGATAATTCCCTCTGCTGTAATATCCTCGACGAGTAGATCTTGAGTTCTTCAATAAATGACGCATTCGTTAGGTGAATGTTCCAGCTTTTCCATTTCCCAAGATTTTAGTAGGTCCATATTTGTTTTTGGTAGGGTTCTTACCATAACACTATCTTGGAGGTCACTAGACTTAACTCCAATAAGTAATAAATTTGTCCTACTTGATGGAGGAGTAATGGCTTCAGAGGGACGTGATCCGTACTTATTTTGAAGGCTTTCTTGTTGATGTCTGATTTTTTCTCCAGCAAGGAATAATTTAGTTAGTAGTTCTCCTATTATTCTCTTCTCATCGGCTAAAGAGTTATTTATATCATAGAAATTGTCTTCTGTCTCTCTAACAAAAGTTTCAAACCTTTTATGTAACTGCCGGGTTTGATATCTGTAATTCACGGTCTCTATCTTGGCTTGGAGCATGCAATGGATGATTCTCTCCAATAATTTTATAATGCTCCATCAGTTTATCAATTGAAGCATCTTTATTCGTCCAAATACCACTTATTCCTAGTTGACTGCAATGCTTTTGAAGTTTGCTTTTTGCATATATGTCCAGTGTTTGCTATGAAGGACTGTTCAGTGACGATAAAAGAGGATGGCATTGATGGAGAGACTATAGACATTGGGATTATGTCTGCATTTTTGTTATAAGTTAACTGAAAAAAAGGTACTATAGCAAGTCCCCAACATTTGGCTTTGGCAGAAGAAAAGGACATAGTCAAGAAAGATATTCCCAATGTAGGACATATAAGAGAAATAACCGTTGTGGATAGGTGGAGCACACTGCGAATATATGTAGAAGTACACCAGTGTACCATCCGTGTGTCAAACGATCGTACATAGTAACAACATTTCTCTTTTTGTATGTATTATCCTTTGTATCTTCACTCTCAGCTCTCACTGACAGCAACTTGCATCAACTTGTCTGCTTTTCTTATTGTTAACTGTCAAGAAAACCAGTTGTCAGTATGACAAGAAATAGCCTGCTGTAATTTTTTACCTACTAGCCAGGAATTGGTGTGTATATAAACTTGATGTTCTGTGATAAAGTTACTCAGTTGCTTTCATCATGCCTTTGAGTCACAACCTACTCTTGGCTGGTCCCATTGGTGACCCCGGAAGTCGACTAGTTCCTCCCGCCTTCCCCCTCTCACTGGTTTTATGGCGTACTCCCCGGAAGGTGGCCCCACACCATTCAAACTTCTATCGTTTGACAGCGTAGAGGCGTCTGCTTAGTTTCAGCACACAGAAGTTCAATTGCGCATCAAAGGTGTGACTCGCTCAACCACCAAAGCAGATTGTGTTCTCGTGTTGACACCCGAGGATACCCTTGCGGAAATATCCGACTGGATTTGTGAACAAGGAGACACCCCAATAGCGTATGACACCCTCAAAACATACCTTTTGCAGCAGTACTCGCCACCACCAGCCACCGTATAGTAAAGCTTTTCCATCTCTCTCAACAACCGTTGGGGGACCAAAGGGCTTCGCTTGCACTTAGAGAAATGACCAGTATTGCTCCCCTGCAACCTGCCGCAGACGGCTCTCCTTGCAAGGTGAACCTGCTTCGTGCCCTTTGGGTACGCTGTTTACCCAAACCTGTACGCTCGGACATACCCGATGTTGATAGTTTACCCATGAAGGACTTGATGACCAAAGCTGACGCCCTTATGGAGTGCCACTTCACGACCTTCAAGACCTTCATAAACACCTCCACTCCTGACGAAGAGGAAACCTAATCAACGTCAACTGAAGCTGATGTGAATTCCGTAAGACAAACATGCCTCCCACCCGACGTGCAGGAGCGGTGACCAAACCACCCATCACCCACCACTCGCTCGCACCCCAACCAACGACTTCTTCAGCCACTTACTGCCGCCCATCGGCTGCAGTTTTGCTCCTACCACTCCAGATTCGGGGCAGCAGCGGAGAAATGTGCCAATGATTGCCAGTGGGCAAAAAAAGTGTCAGTAGGCCATCGCTCATGGTGGTGACCTCCCTTGTTTCTAATCTTTTCTTTTTACATGATACAGGAACGGGCGTGGGATTTTTGGTAGGCATGGGTTCCTGTCGTTTTCTTTTGCCAAAGGACAAGACATAGTCTGTCTAAGTCTGCCAACGTCCACCTGGTAGCGGCCAACGGATCTGCGATACCCACCTATAGTTTCAAGAACCTCACATTATCGTTTGGAAACAGAAAATTTAATTGGAAGTTTCTTGTTGCTGACGTTACATTGAGAGTATTCGGTACGGATTTCCTCTCTCATTTCCTTCTTCTGGTCGACGTCGCCCACTGGCTATTGGTCAAAATAGACTCGTACTTGTCGACACCTCTTCAAACCGCCCCCTCCAACCTTGCTCTCCACATCATCGCACCCACGGATACCTACGCCCACCTCCTCACGTCGTGCACGGACGTTTTCCGTCTGGAACTTTCCCAAACGCCCATGTCCCTAGCCAAACATGGTATTTATTCCCGTATCAAGACGAAAGGAACCCCAGTCTTCACCAAATTCAGACGTATGGTATCAAATCGATTGGCAGCCGTCAAACAGACGTTCGCCGAAATTAATGAAATGGGCCTTTGCCAAAAGGCCTCCACCTCATGGTCGTCACCCTTACACATGATCCTTGAGAAAGATGACTCCCTCCTTCTGTGTGGGGATTACGTTCACCTGAGCATGCAAACAGAACTTGATCACTTCCACATCCCAAACTATGCCGACGTGATCTTCTACCTGCAGAAAGTGAAGGCTTTCTCCACCCTCGACCTTCTGAAGGGGTCTAATCAGGGCCTATGAACCCAAAAGACATCACCAAGACCGCCATCACCCCTCCCTTCGGTACAAACACCTTCAATTACTTTTTTTTTTTTTTGCCACCTGTAATGCTGTGGCCACTTTTCAACTTCTTATGGATGGCATCCTAGAAGACATCTCCTTCTGTGTATATTACGTGGAAGATATACTTGTGTTCTCTCCCTCAAAAGAGGAACACCTCCGTCATCTGCGCATCGTGCTTGACCGCCTGCAACAAAATGGCCTTGTAGTCCGGTAGGACAAGTGTACCTTTGGCGCCAACGAAGTGTCGTTCTGGGGGCACCGCATCACTCCTGAAGGAATCCATCTCCTCCCTGAGAAGGTAGCAGCCCTTCAGAACTTCCCCACGCCCTCGATCGTCACAGCTATGCAGGAATTCTTGGGCGTGATCAACTATTATCACATTTTTCTGCCAGCCATTGCTTTCCCTCTTGGTCTCCTCTACTCCCTCAAGGGTATGCCAAAAGACCTGATGTAGGGTCCCCTTTAAAAAGTGGCCTTCTGCAACTTGAAAAATACCCTATCAACCGCTCCTACTCTCACTTTTCCCGTTCCACATGCCCATTTCCTTCTCTCCACCGATGCCAGCAACATCGCTATTGGTGCAGTACTCGAGCAGGTGGTCAACGGCTCGTCCTGCCTTTTGGCCTTCTTCAGCAGAAAACTGTCCAAGGCAGAATCGGGTTATTCTACCTTCGATTGTGAATTGCTGGCGGTGCAATTAGTTGTCCATCTCTTTCGCCATTTGTTAGAAGCTACGCCCTTCGTCATTCGCACAGACCACATGCCTCTGGTGCAAGCCTTCACTCGACAGTCTGATGCCTGTTCCACCCGTCAACGCCGACATCTCTCCGCCATGGCTGAATATAATTACACCTTTCAACACGTTCTTTGGAAAATTAATCCTGTTGCCAATGCCCTGTCAAGAAACACGTTGGACACCATTCAACCGGGACTGGATTACAATGCCTTGATCCAGAGTATCAAGCTTGTAGGACACTCTGCACATCCCTCCATTGGGAAGACGTCCCGCTTGACGACTCTAACACCACCCTCCTCTATGACGTCATTACTGGTAAACTGCGACCTAGGATTCCTGCTCCTATGCGCCGACAGGTGTTCAATTTCATTCATGGCCTTTCACATCCCTCATGCCGTTCTACTGCACAGCTGCTGAGGACAAAGTTCATTTAGTACGGCATTACTAAGGAAGTTAAGGATTGGTTCCGTGCCTGTACTTCTTGCCAAACTTCCAAGGTATATCGACACACCGATTCAGGAGTGGGCACCTTTCCTCAACGTCAGCGTCGTTTCTCCCCCCATTCACGTCAATGTTGTAGGCCCCTTACCCATATCACAATGATATTGCTACCTGTGTACCGTCATCGACTGCTCCACTCTTTGGACTGAAGCCATTCTCATGGAAACTGCAAAGTCCACCTCATGTGCATGTGCGTTAATCTCATGATGGGTTGCAAGATTTGGTATCCCTGAGCATATTACATCTGACAGGGATACCACTTTCACTTCTCAATTGTGGACATCATTAGTGAATCTCCTGGGCATCCCTCTACATCAGACAACTACCTACAACCCCGCTGCCAATGGAGTTGTTGAACGTTTTCATCGCACTCTCAAAGCAGCTTTGATGTCCCAATGCAAGAACTCCAAGTGGTTTACTCTGATTCCATGGGTCCTCCTGGGATTAAGGGTATCTCCTAAAGACACCCTGCACGTGTCAGCAGCTGAAATGGTGTATGGCAACCAACTGGTCATCCCTGCCAAATTTTTTCCTTCTGCAGCGCATACGTCATGTCGTGGGATAATTTACTCCATGCCGCCAGTTTTACAAGCCCCCAACGAAGCATCACATACTGACAGACTTGCACTCTGCAACGCACGTCTTCCTACGCAACGACAATAGCAAGCCACTGCTAATGCCCTCATACACGGGCCTTTTCCTTATGGTCTGATGAAATCCGAAAGCATTCCTACTAGACATTCATGGTAAAGAAGACTGGGTCTCCCTTGACCGTCTAAAATATGCATATCTCCTGCCAGATGACTTGCCTATAGTTCATCTCTCTAGATCAGGGCACACTATTTAACATGTACAGAATGTAATTTTTGGGTGAGAGCCATATACCATCCTCGTGTCACACAATTGTACATAATAACTACATTTCTCTTTTTTTTGTAAATGTTATCCTATGTATCGTCGCACTTTCCTCGCACTGACAGTAACTTGTATCAATCTCTGTACTTTTCATTTTATTAACTTTTAACAGAACCGGTTGCCAGTTGGACAAGAAATAGCCTGTTTTATGGTGGGACATTCATGCTGGGACTTGGTGTGTATATAAACTCGATGTTCTGTAATGAAATCACTCAGTTGCTTTCATCTTGCCTTTTGAGTCATAACCTACTCTTGGCCCAACACACCAGCCCCAATGCGGGAGCATCAAGTAATTACTTAAGAGAAAAGAAAAGGAGACATGGACTCTCTCCTTGCCTAAAGTCCAGTTAGCAATCATTGATATTTCCTCAGACACACCTACCACCGTAGCATCATGAAACACCACGATCAAATGAGTAAAAGCAGAGGTACTCCGTCAGTTGCCCATCATTAACAACACAATGTGAGGTTCTATCTATTCCATATTAATTTATATGGGGCTGCTAAATCATTAGTTTGTTATAAAAATATGATGATTCCACGTATTATGTCACCTGGTGTCATCATATATTGACTTGTTGACGATAAAACACTTTTTGCAGTCAACCTTTTGAGTTACTTAATGGGCATATCATTTTAGATTTCTATGTCATACTAGAATTAGGTATTTCTAGTGTTTAAACTGTACCAACCGTGTGTCATACGATCGTACATAATTCATTTTGTATATATTATGCTTGTATCTTCGCTCTTCCCTCGCACTAAAAAGAACCAGAATAAACATGTCTACATTTTTCCTCTGTAACATTGTCTGCTTTTCGAATAAGAAATTTCCTGTTGCCTTGAGGTTTTGTATATAAAGGAGAGTGTTCTATAATATATTACTCAGTTACTTTGAACCTGCCTTTGAGTCACAATCTTCTCTCAGCCCGTCACATTGGTGACCCCGGAAGTCGACTCGCTTCCACCGCCTTCCACCCCCACCCTCCTCGCCCCTCCATCGTTGATACTATGGCGGACTCTACGGAAGTTGGCGCTGCGGCTGCCCCATTGAAACTTTCAACCTTCGCCAGCAGAGAAGTGTTTGCCTGTTCTCAGCCTGCAGAAGTCCAGTTTCACATCAAGGTCGTGACTCACTCAACCACCAAAGCAGATTATGTTCTCGCGGCGATACCCGAGGACACCTTCCCGGAAATATTCAACTGGCTTTGTGAACAAGGAGACAACCCAATAGCGTATGACACCCTCAAAACATACCTACACGCCGTCGCCAGCTGCTCGTATAGCAAAGCTTTTTCAGTTCTCGCAACAACCGTTGGGGGACCAAAGGGCTTCGCTCGCCCTCAGGGAAATAACCAGTATCGCTCGCCTTCAACCTGACACAGACGGCTCTCCTCGTGAGGTTAACCTACTTCATGCCCTTTGGATACACCGTTTACCCGGACATATAAGCGCTGCCATACCCGATGTCGATAGTTTAACCATAAAGGACTGGATGACCAAAGCCGACGCCCTTATAGACAGCCACATCAAGACCTCCATCAACGCTTCCACCCCTGACGAAGAGAATGTCTATTCAACGTCAACCGAAGCTGACATGAATGCCGTAGGGCATATACGCCAACCCCGTGACGCGCCGAAGTAGCGACAAAGCCACCCACCACCCACCAGTCGCTCGTGCCCCAACAAACAACTTCTACAGCCACTTACTACCTCCCATCCGCTGCAGTTTTGCTACTACTACTTCAGATTCGGGGTAACTGCAAAGAAATGTACCAAGGATTGTCAGTGGCTAAAAAACTTGTAAGTAGGCCATCACTCGTGGTGGTGGCCTCCCGATTTTCTAATCTTTTCTTTTTACATGATGCAGGAACGGGCGTGCAATTTTTGGTAGACACCAGTGCTTGTCGTTCTCATTTGCCAAGGGAACTCTTCCAGACACGACGTAGTCTGTCTACATCTGCCGACGTCCGCTTGGTAGCTGCCAACGGATCTGCAATACCCACCTACGGTTACGAGAACCTCACATTATCATTTGTAAACGGTAAATTCAATTGGAAGTTTCTCGTTGCTGACATCACATTGCTAATCTTCGGTGGGGATATCCTCTTTCATTTCCACCTCCTAGTCGATGTCCCCCACAAACGATTGGTCAGCGCAGATTCGTACTTGTCGACACCTCTTCGACCCATACCCTCTAACCTCGCACTTCACATCAGCACATCCACGGATGCCTGTGCCCACCTCCTCACTTCGTAACCAGAAATTTTCCGTCCAAAACTTCGCCAAACGGCCATGGTTCCTGCCAAGCACGGTATTTATCACCATATTAAGACGACAGGACCACTAGTCTTCGCAAAATTCAGCCGTCTGGCACCGGAACGATTGGCCGCCGCCAAACAGACTTTCGCCAAAATGGAGGAAATGGGCCTTTGCCCAAAGGCCTCCAGCCCATGGTCGTCACCCTTACGCACCATTCTAAAGAAAGACGGCCGTGCAGGGGTTACAAGCGCCTGAACGTGCAAACAGAACCGGATCACTACCCCCTCCCAAACATTGCCGACGTGACCTCCTACCTACACAAAGTGAAAGTTTTCTCTACGCTCGACCTCCAGAAGGGGTATTATCAGATGCCTATGAATCCAGAAGACATCCCCAAGACCGCCATCACCACTCCATTTGGTACATACACATTCAATTACTCCTGTTTCGGCCTTCCTAATGCTGGGGCCACGGTTCAACGTCTCATGGATAGCATCTTAGGGGACCTCCCTTTCTGTGTATGTTATGTAGACGATATACTTGTGTTCTCCTCCTCAAAAGAGGAACACCTCCGTCACCTGCGCATCGTGTTCGACCGCCTGCAACAAAATGGCTTTGTAGTCCGGTGCGCCAAGTGTACCTTTGGCGCCAACGAAGTGTCGTTCTTAGGGCACCACATCATACCTAAAGGAGTCCATCCCCTCCCTGAGAAGGTAGCAGCCATTCAGAACTTCCCCACGCCCTCGACCGTCAAAGCTATGCAGGAATTCTTGGGCATGATCAACTATTATCACCGTTTTCTGCCAGCCATTGCCGCCACTCTTGCTCCCCTCTACGCCTCCCTCCAGGTAAAGCTAAAGGACCTGAAGTGGGATCCACTTCAAGAAGCAGCCTTCTGCAATGCAAAGAAGGCACTATCAACTGCTGCGGCTCTCACTTTTCCTATCCCACATGCCTCTCTACTTCTCTCCACCGATACCAGCGACGTCGCTGTTGGTGCAGTGCTCGAGCAGGTGGTCAACGGCTCGTCCCGCCCTTTGGCCCTCTTTAGCAGAAAACTGTCCGAGGCAGAATCGGGTTATTCTACCTTCGATTGAGAATTGCTGGCGGTGCACTTTCGCCATTTCTTAGAAGGTACGCCCTTCGTCATTCGCACAGACCATATGCCTCTGGTGCATGCCTTTACTCGACAGTCTGATAACTGGTCTGCCCGGCAACGCCGACATCTCTCCAATGTGGCTGAATATAATTGCACCCTTCAATACGTCCCTGGGAAAATGAATCCCGTTGCCAATGCCCTGTCAAGAGACATGTTGGCTGCCGTTCAACTGGGATTGGATTACAACGCCCTGGCTGAAGCCCAACGACAAGATCCAGAGTATCAACCATGTAGGACATCCTGCACGTCCCTCCGTTGGGAAGACTTCCCCCTTGAAGACTGCAACACCACCCTCCTCTGTGACCTCAGTACTGGTAGACCGCAAAAATGGATTCCTGCTCCCATGCGCTGGCAGGTGTTTGATTTCATTCACGGCCTTTCACATCCCTCGTGTCGTGCTACTGCACAGCTGTTGAAGGCAAAGTTCATTTGGCACGGCATTTCTAAGGATGCTAAGGATTGGGTCCGCGCCTGTACTTCTTTCCAAACTTACAAAGTACATCAACACACGGATTCAGGAGTGGGCACCTTTCCTCAACCTCAGCATCGTTTCGCACACATTCACGTTGACATTGTAGGCCCCCTACCTACATCACAAGGACATTGTTACCTGTTTACTGTCAATGACCGCTCCACTCGTTGGCCTGAAGCCATTACCATGGAAACTGCAACGTCCACCTCATGTAAATCTGCCTTACTCTCTGGATGGATTGCACGATTTGGTATCCCTGAGCATATTAATTCTGACAGGGAACCACTTTCACCTCTCAATTGTGGACATCATTAGCGAATCTCCTGGGCATCACCCTGCATCAGAGAACGACCTACAACCCTGCTGCCAATAGAATGGTTGAACGTTTTCATCGCACACTCAAAGCAGCTTTGATGTCTCGCTACAAGGATTGCAACTGGTTTACTCAGCTTCCCTGGGTCCTCCTGTGACTAAGTACCACTCCTAAAGACGCCCTCGACGTCTCGGCAGCTGAAATGGTGTATGGCGACCTGTTGGTCGCCCTTGTCGAATTTTTTCCTTCTACAACATCCTCCGACGATCTCCAGCACATAGGTCACGCTGTGGGAAAATTTACTCCATGCCGCCATACTTACAAGCCACTGGCAAAGTATCACATACCAACAGACTTGTACTCTGCAATGCACGTCTTCACGCGCAACGACACTAGCAAGCCACCGCTAACGGCCCCTTTCACGGGCCCTCTTCCTTGTGATCCGACGCATTCCGAAAGCATTCCTACTAAACATTCGTGGCAAAGAAGACTGGGTCTCCATTGATCGTCTAAAACCTTCTTATCTTCTGTCAGATGACCCGCCTACAGTTCGCCTCTCTAGATCAGGGTGCCCTATTTAACATGTACAGTATGTTATTTTTAGGGGGGGAACCATGTACCAACCTTGTGTCACACGATCGTACATAATTCATTTTGTATATATTATGCTTGTATCTTTGCTCTTCCCTCGCACGAAAAAGAACCAGTATAAACATGTCTGCGTTTTTCTTCTGTAACATTATCTGTTTTTTTAACATGAAATTTCCTGTTGCCTTGAGCTTTTGTATATAAAGGAGAATGTTCTATAATAAATAACTCAGTTGCCTTGAACCTGCCTTTGAGTCAAACCTTGTCTCTGCCCATCACAAAACTATCCTGGGTATCGATGCCTTTTGTAGATTTGAGATTAATGTTACAACGCACAGTAGTAAGCGAAAAATTAACCCCCAGGGGTTAAACGGCTATGGATGGTTATAAATATATTTTAAACCAGGAAATATATGCACAATTAAACTGAGTAGTGCCGAAATACTTAAATTGCATATATTACTGAGATAGAAAATTGCATCACCCCTGTTACACCTCGAGATGATTTGAAAAAAAAATATACATACATATATATATATATATATATATATATATATATATATATATATATATATATATATATATATATATATATATATATATATATATATATATATATATATATATAGTCTATACCTGTAACTGCTGTTACCAAAAAAAAAGGTCAAAGGATTACTTCATAACTTCACCATTGAATAAAATGTTTTCTTTTTAGGTACAAATAAACGTATTATTGATTCAGTTCCGATTGTAACCATGCAGAACAATACCTCATTTAAGTGTTATCTAATTGAAATATATATATATATATATATATATATATATATATATATATATATATATATATATATATATATATATATATATATATATATATATATATATATATATATATCATTAGAACTTGCAACTAAATATATCATTATATGTATTGTATCTTCTCGAATGGTATCAAGATTTTTTTTTTTTTATTGTCCGACCTACCTCCTTTCTACTGTGATTCAATGTCTTCTCATATTGATACTGAAGATCACCGTTCCTCAAGAACTCAGACTCATCTTTTAGCAGAGCTTATTCGACAATTAATTGATATACAGGAACAAGAAAGAATTTCTATATTAAAATCTCCCTGAGGATCTCCAATAGCAGCTGGAAAAAGAAAAAAGGCCCTTTAAGAACTTGTATTAGTTGCCCTATTCTGAAACGGACTTAGGAAGGATTCATTTTTATTGCCAAACTAAGGAAATCTTGTGCAAATTTCCTATTAACCTTTTTTCCTAACACTTGATTTAGATTAGGGTCCCATCGGATTAGCATTGGCAGGAAAGTTGCGAAAAAAAACAAAACAGATTTTGTGGCAGGAGACAAATTTTATGCCAATAGTACTTTGCCCTTCAGTTTAAGAACGTATCAGCACATTTCTCAATAGTAATGATGAGTGTATTTCTAGGTTTGGTTAGAAGCCTTGTGCTAATTTATCTCGATGATATGATTATATTAGGCTTTACTATATTAACGTATGGGAACTTTATAAAATTACTTGACGCACGTCAAAATTAATTTAGTAAAATGGTAATTATATAAGGCGAAGTCCTGTTTCTAGATCTTATAAAAAAAACATTGGTGGTTGGCCAATGTCAGAAAATTTTTAAGAGATAAAACAATATCTTCGACCCGCTGACGCGAGAGATGCTGCCACTTAGCCATTTACCATCAATTTCACATAATATTGATCCTAGTACAATTATCCAAAGTTATCCACATTTCCTAAATGTTTTTACGTGATTAGGTTACTATATAAATATCCCTCTTCAAGCCAGTTTAACATAGGTCAGTGTCGAATTTATGTCGCTGAGAATATGTAATGAATGCAAAATAAAATCCATTTTATTCTATTGTTATCTGATCTTACTTCAGTCTGTAAGCCATAAAATAAAATTTTATGACTTAATATAATTATCTGATTTTTTTTTTTAAATGATACCGGTTTGTAAGTACCTTTCAGTGTAACAATATATACAGGGAACCTTTAAGCCACTTTATAGCATGGCCCACTTAGTCTTAGTGAGTCCTACTTTATAGGGTGCAAATCATATCGATATTCAAACTCGAATTACATTGAGTTTCATGAAAGCAATGAAGCATGTAGAGCGGGTGCTATTTTAGTAAGCCCGTATTGCAGTTCATACCGTATATTCGCTTCAATAATAAACCATGTGACTTCTAAGGGAAAATTATTATTATTTAATATTTTATACTTTTTTTGCCAGTAATATATTCAAAAGAATAATTGTTTTGAATATGTCTCTTCTTCAAACATCAATAAGTGTCAACTATTATTATTATTATCATTATTATTATTATTATTATTATTATTATTATTATTATTATTATTATTATTATTATTATTATTATTATTATTATTATTATTATTATTATTGCTGTCCTTTTTATTTTTAGCCAATCATTACCTGTAGCAAAAAAATCAAAATGCTAGATTTGAAAGAGCGACTACAAAGACTGATTAGTAGTGTTGAAAAAAAAAAAAAAAAAAAAAAAAAAACGGATGACTCAATAATATATTGTAAAAGTTATATAGCCAATAATATATAGTAGTGATATAATACAAAAAGCTTAAGATGTGTTTTACTACGCGATTGGAAGAGTTATTCCGTAAATAGGTCTTACCATGAATTATATTTCTGGAATATTATCGAATATCTAATCTTCAGCAATAAAATACAATGTTATGTTAGTGGGAATTTTACATTGACTGGGTTACCATAGCCTCCATTACCATTATGGTCTCACAATATAAAAATAGCTGTTCTCTATTGTTGTTGTTGTTTTTTTTTTTTTTGTTTTTTTTTACAAAATCTCAATTTAATCTTGCAAATTAAGTTACTCTTATGGTGGGTTTTGTACACCAAATGAAAGTATTTATTGATACCTTATAATGACTAAACCCTAGTACAGACTATGATTCATGCATCAGCCTCGTGAAGCAGAAGTAGTATTAAAAAACTTACTAGCGAGCAAACTGTACTGCAACACTATTTACTTGTTTTCCCGAGCTAGATGCCTTAATACTAGGTTCCCAGTGACGTTTGCTATAGTAACATTTGCTACTTTTTAATTTGAGATGAACATTTATAAGACGGTGAGAA